>NC_055965.1:20414458-20451958 GCF_018492685.1 Alosa sapidissima | reverse complement strand
CCTGCTGCCAGCCTACAAACCGAAGCTAAAGCGTGAGCAACCGGCAGTGACTGCAGTGGTCTGCAGAACACAAGTCTGAACTTCAGGATTGCTTTGACACGGTCAGATAGGAACTCAAGGTAAGCGCTCAGAAGACAGACGGCTAAAAACAGTATGGGAAGAAGTTGGAGAATGACTCCAGCGACTGTGACCCCCGTCGCCAGTGGAGGGGACTGCACGGACTAGAAAGTGACACCAGCTCTGCTTACGGACACCCCCGCCTCGCTTCCAGAAGAACTGAATAAATTCTATGTTCGTTTTGAGTCTCGTGACTCTTACCTGGTGGATGAAGGTGCGCTTCCAGTGGAAGAAGACATTTTACAGATGTCGGAGGCTGAGGTCAACAAAACTTAAACGGGTAAAAATTTGCAAGGCCCTGATGGCATCCTGTCTTGTGTGCTCAAGACGTGCGCCCTCAGCTGTCACAAGTCTACTGAATGACTACCGGCCCATCGCTCTAATCTCCGTGGTGATGAAGTGCCTGGAGAGACTGGTTGCAGCCTACATCAACACACACCACCCTGCTTTCCTGGACCAACTGCAGTTTACATACAAGTACAACAGATTCCTGGATGATGCCATCCCCATCGCCTTGTATACTGCCCTATCTCACCTGGACAAGAAAACGCCTATGTCAGGATGCTGTTCATTGACTACAACTCTGCCATTAACACTGATGTGCCATCAAAACTAGTGTTAAAGCTCAGAGACCTGGGTCTGAGCAGCCCCATATGCAGCTGGGTGCTGGACTTCTGACCAATAGGCTCTAGTCAGTGAAAATTGGCAACAGGAAATCATCAACGCTGATCCTCAACACCGGTGTTCCATAAGGCTGTTGCCTCAGTCCTCTGCTGTACAGTCTGTTCACTCATGACTGTGTGGCAAAGCATTAAAAAACAACAGTATCATCAAGTTTGCAGATGATACTACAGTGATTGGCCTCATTAGCAACAACAATGAGGCCTCCTACAGAAAGGAGGTGAGACATGACTGTATGGTGTGCCAAAAACAACAACAACAACAACCTCTCCCTGAAAGACATCAAGACTAAAGAGATAGTCATCAACTTCAGGAAGAAAGGTGGCAATCAGGTCCCTCTCTGCATCAATGATTCACCTGTGGAAATGGTCAGCAGTTTTCGGTTCCTGGGCATACAGATCACCGACTCCCTCATGGTCTCTGCACTCCACCGGTATCCTCAAGAAGGCACAGCAGAGACTGTTGTTTCTGAGGAGGCTAAAGAGCTTTGGGGTGGGAACAAAAACTCTGACAAACTTTTACCACTGCACCAGAGCGTCCTGACTGGATGCATCACAGTGTGGCTAGAGAACCTGTCGGCTCACCATCTCAGACTACTGTCAAGGACTGTCAGGACTGCATCCAAAATTATTGGGGCTGACCTCTTTCAACTTCAAACAATTTACTCCACAGATTGTCAGAGAAGGGCTGAGTCCATCATCAAGGATGCCAGCCACCCAGCTCACTCCCTCTCCTCTCTGCTTCCCTCTGGTAAGCGCTACCGGAGCATTACCACCCACACCACATGATTCAGTGAAAGTTATTTCAGATATAGTTTTTTTTTTAACAAGCTGCACACATACATTCACATTAAATCATATGTATGACACATACACACACAGTAGACATATGTACACATGCATGCACATGCACACACACAGGCACACACAGAAGCACATGCATGCACACACACACACACACACATACACGCACACATGCACACAATTCAAGAATTTCTCAGAATTATGAACAGATACCAGTGAGAACTGAGTGTACATAATGCAATTCAGTGAGACAGTTAAGTATAAGTATAGGTGTGTGCTGAGTGTGTTTCACTAATTCACGGATTGGGATAAATGCAGAGACCAAATTTCCCTCACGGGATCCAACGAGTATATATAAATACTATATACACCCTCACACACATACACCCACACATACAAACACACCTACATACACAAACACACACACAAAAAAACTAACTGATAAGGCACACACACTTAATAAACACACACAGAAACACACATATACACAAAACAACCACATACTCTGCACACACTCAATTACAAACACAAAAAAGGAACAAAATAGGAAATTAACACAATTTGACAAACGTGACTTATTTATGTGGAAAAAATGTGCTGGACTGGGCGGCGGTCATATTTCGTACCGCTCTGCGGTACATCTAGTTATTTACCCTTTTATCCTTGCACTACTGCAACTGTGGCATAAGAAATTCGCTGTACTGCAAAATACCGGTATATGTAACAATAAAACTTGAAACAAACACACACACTCACACAAACAGACTGACACACAAGAAAACACACACACACACACACACACACACACACACACACACACTCAAATACACACACAAATACACTCAAATGTAGGGATGCACGATATATCGGCGGCCGATATATTATTAGCCGATAAGTGAAAAATTTTAAATATTATTAGATATTTTTTTAAGTCCTAATTTAGGCCTACGTAAGGTCCGTCTGGCTACACTGAGCTTGGTTGGCTATACTTGAGCTTGGTTGGCTATACTTTTTCCTCAATATAATGTCAGCGGTGTGAATGTATTTCACCACTCTGTGGATATGTGTTAATTTGGGAATCTGTGCATCTCAAAATCCTCTCGTGAATGATCCGCCATTTAACCTTAACAGAGCGGAGCTCAGCCCTATCTAGAGCCGTCTTGTGCTGGTGTGTTTGCACTTTACCGCGCTGGTCGGGTAAACAAATAAACAAACTCGTTAGTGGGACGAGTACATAAGTAGGCCTAGTTCTAAGTTGTGTTTTAGTATTATATTTGCATTACTTTAGCTTGGGTTTTGTGTTATTACCTAGAAATATGCTAACCATTCGTGCTTCAGTTCCAGACAGGTCACCATAATAAGGCTAACTCCTTTCATTTCTGCTGCAGCAGGTTGTGCGCAACAGAGTAGACAGACATAAGATACAGTCTGAGGAGTTGCAGCTTTATTCAGTTACCCGCAGTTGAAACTAAACCTAAGTTACCCTCACAAACTCTGATTTGGTCGCTATACTGTAGCTTATTCCAAGCTGAGTCTTTTATGAGCGTTTAGTCCTAAATGAAAACGATTCAAACTCTCTAGCCACTCACTCGCAATTCACTGACGTCAGGTTCACTTAAAAGAGCCACACATACTGTAGGGCTAGGCTACTGTTATGTTGTTGACTGCCGCACTATTGAGGACTATTATGAGTTCTGTCCATCATTTGGTGGTAGGTAAAATTACTGCAATAGAATTATGCTTATTAGATGCTTTCCCCAAATCACTTTTCACAATTTTTTTTCAAGAGTAAAATTATCGGTTATCGTATCGGTATCGGCCACAACAAACCAATAAATATCGGTTATCGTTATCGGCACCATTATAACTTATACACTACCCAACAAGTCTGCAGTTACTTTGAATTTAAAACATATACTACATGAGTTTGAATAGGAAATACAGTAGCTGGAATCAAAATAAAAAAGTAATTTACAGTAATATTTCATTAAATATTTAATTTCATAATATATAATTGAAATAATAATCCACTAATAATCCAATAATTCAAATTGTGCTTGTTTTTTCTACCCTCTCATTCTATTCTTTTCTTCCACTCTAACTTGAGACTCTCCACATGTCTCTCCACATGAGACTCTCCACATCTGTCTCTGTTCTCAGGGGCCTCTCATGTGTCATGCCGTACTAGTTCTCCTTCTTTCTTTGTCTGCCATCCCTCTGATGTCTGGCTACTGGAACATGCCAACATGTCAATCTGTCTCTGTTCTCTCTCTGTCACTATGATTCAGTGTGTTTCTGCAGGACGCCACAGACCCCCACACATGCTCTAAAGGCCTTTCACATACTGTGGTGGCCTATGCCACAGTGACATAGCTGCTAATAAAGAACACTTCAACATCATTAGTAGATCAGTACAACACTCAACAGTAGATCAACACTTACATTTTCTCAGTTCTCCACGGGCATGTCTATAAAGGAAAGAGAGAGAGAGAGAGAGAGAGAGAGAGAGATAGATAGATAGAGAAAGAGGGAGAGAGAGTGAATATCAGAACATTAGCTCTCCACTCTGTAATCGTCAGCATCATGTGAAATGTTCTTTTAATAGTAATATTTAAAAAAAATCGAAAAATTACATCGAATCGAGGATTTGGAGAATCGTGACACCCCTACTAATGAGGGGTATTATGTACCATCACCCTCACAACAAAGTTCAGAATAAACCTACAGGGTCACTGACAGCAAGACTTTAAGTGGCTCATTGCTCTTAATACACAGTGGGCCAGATGTACGTACATTTGCGAACTTAGCGTTATCAGCGCCATGGACAAACCGCAGATCGCAATCAGACCCAAGTTTCCGTCGTATTTATCAAACTCTCAATCCATAGTGTAAACCGCCTTTCTCTGCCTTTCTCCGCCCATTACAGCAATTTACGAACGTCCACAACTGAACGGCAGAGCCTAAATACTAGCGCAGTTGAATAAAGTTAACTGATGACAACATTGAAAAGAATCAAACGTTCATGAAATAATGCCATACATGATAAGGTCAATAAGCAGGGATAGAATGAAGATCAGTAGTTCTACTCAAACTACTTGTGCACGTAGGCTATGGAAGTAGGAAAGTTTAAGACGTGAATGACGTGAAAGTAAGACATTCGAAAGGCCAACGAAAGTTAAGGTTGCTTTAGATAGTACTACTTACAAAACTGGTGTTCTAAATAGTGATTCTGTTGTCTTTGAAAGGTTCTCTTATTGAGGCATTGAACTGCAATTTGGATTAACACCTGCTTTTACAAGGCGGAAGTATTTAGGCGCAGAATAGACGTGCGCCTTCACGAGCAGTCTTTGTACATACCGCTGAATACATAATTAGGCGCTATTTAAGCTTCCCCTCCCATCTCTTTACGCTAAACTCTCACTTTCCTCTGGATCCTCCCATGAATGCATATGCATGACACGAAAAACGCAATGTGCCATTTTCAGCTCCCGCGACAGGCAGTTTGCGCTTTAACATCTTTGCCGCCTGTTTGTACATACCTCGCAATGATTTTACACGCACGTTGCGAAACAAATAGGCCTATGCCTGAAGTGGGCGCAAAAGCGTTCAGTACATTTGGCCCAGTATCTTTATATATGTATATCTACCCAGCAGTACATATGGGTGAGGAGTGTGTTGAGTGTCATTGTAGTCATGTCAGAGTCAGGTCTAATGTCAAAGCAGTTTCATTAATAGTTTGGAGTTAGATGACTACGATGTACTCTGAAAACATTCACCATCTGTGCCTGCTAAGTCACTGACAACAAGGCTTTGTGTGGCCTATTGCTCGTATAACACAGCAACGCCATTGTGTAGCCATTTTAAACATTTTAAGTTGGTGAAGATTATTGTCTAGTAATAATGGTAGAATTTACTTCTGCTACAACATCAATACATTTATGTTATTCTAAAACCCTTAATTTCCCTTAAAAACCCTGTTTCGGGGGCTTTTATTTTGAAACAGCTTTTTATTTTGAAACCGTTCCAACCGCAAGGTTGTAATGTAAACAGAACTAACATTAGGCTAAAACAGAGACGTGAACATAGTGAAATGAAACAACACAGAATGATGATTTGATTGTTTCAGCACACTCCGAAGAGACCCAAGGTTAGTGTTCATGGAATATGTACTTATCAATGTGCATTTTAAGCCTTAAAGTAACTTTGGACTGTAACTAGATCACATTTTCACTTGCTAAGTTGAGTAGGCTAAGTTAGTTTTAATTGACATGAATGAATGAATACTTCCACACCGGTGATTTCAAAGTAGCAAGAGGAGCTTTGATTTCGGTAGGTTGATGTGTAGGCCTATATTTTAACTGGCTGCAGCCTAACATTAGAGGAGGGTTGACGCTGCAGTTCAGCATGTACGTGTGTGTGTGTTTGAGCGTTTTGGCATACATGCTGGATGTGACATTGGGGGTGTGGCTGCATCGTCGATTCTACTTTTAAGTTCGAAGTTCGAGATTGAGGTGTAATTTCGATCGATTTCGATATAAAATCGAAATCGTGACACCCTTACTCATTAGTCACCTAATTACAAACAATTCACTAGTTCACAATCCGAAATTTGTACATAAAGACATGCATGTCGCAAGAAGGCGATGCAAAGCATGTTTGGCGAGGTCTCTGACGAGGGTCCAGAAGTGTTTTGTGGGATCATGCAAGAGTCAACTGCACAGGAGTTCTTAACTAAGGAAAATTCCGTCACGCTCCTCCTGAACTTCCGTTTGCAAACACAATTTAATGAATATAATGAAATTGCAACTTCAATTACATCAATATGTTATAATGTATCACTGACTCAGCCATATCAGACATTAGACTGGACTCTGACATAACTACGATGACTCAACACACTCTACACCTAACCCATATTTACTGCTGGGTAGAAAAAAAACACTTATATAATGTTGTGTGGTGAACATACTGGTACTGAAACCACATCTCAAAGACACTGTTTAAAAGCCTGAGGAGAAAAAGGAAAACGAAAGTCAAACACAAACCTCAATGTCTGCAGCTTACAGTTGATGTCATCTTTCAGTGCACTTGAAAGATGAATTCCAGTGATGTTCATGTAATTATCACTCAGGTCCATTTCTGTCAGGGAGACCAAGTGCTGCACAGCAGAGGCTACAATCTCACAGGATTCCTCTGTCAGTTTACAACCAGCAAGTCTACATAGAATGACAAAGACAAAGTGCAAAAGGCAGATAGGAATTATATCATTTAATTTAATCACTTATATAATCACAATGATGTTAAAGTCCATATAAAATCATAACATATGTTAGGAATAGTGGCAAAAAAATAGTATTATTATACAGTATATCCAAAGTGTGAATGTATAAATAAGGCATCTATGAACTCTGTCTTTCAGAGTATTACTGACCTCAGTTTCTCCAGTTGGCAGTTTGGGTTTCTAAGACCAGAGAACAGCTTCTCTTCTGATGTTTGCAGATCACAGCCACTCATATCTAACTCACTCAGTTGAGAAATATATGACTGCAGAACTGAGACCACAACCTCAGAGGAGCTGTGTTTGAGTCTACAGCTGATGAGTCTACAGCGAGAGAGGAAAACACTGTAAGCAACATGTCCTCTATACTCCTTACATTCCCAAATATGAAATGCCAGTGAATAAAAAGATGGACAGCTTTTGCTGTGCAAAATACAGACCTCACTTTACAGTCTTGATTCAGTGATTGATGGAGCAGTTCTTCTCCACAGTCCTGAAGCTCACTGTCACTGATGTCCAGCTCTCTTAGGTGGGAGTTTGCCCACTGAAGGGTCAAGGCCAGAAACCTTCCTCTCAGTTTACAGCCAACAAGTCTGTACGAACATAAACCATGTAACAGAATCACAGAGAGTGAAATCAGAGACCAATCAAGAGTGAAACACAGATGTTGTTATTGTCTGGTTAATACACTCTATAGTTAACAGTGCTCCATATGGGACACATTAGGATTAGGAGGGAGTGTTATACTAATCAATCAGGTCTGTGACCAACTCTCTCACACCATTGGCACAACTACAAAAGACAATGTTTCTCAAATTCATGCTGTGATTTCAGAATATGTGACTGTGTACTGACCTCAGTTTTTCAAGCTGGCAGTTTGGGTTTCTAAGACCAGAGAGCAGCTTCTCTTCTGATGTTTGCAGATCACGGCTACTCATGTCCAACTCACTCAGTTGAGAAATATATGACTGCAGAACTGAGACCACAACCTCAGAGGAGCTGTATTTGAGTCTACAGCCGGTAAGTCTATAGCAAAATAGGAAAACACTGTAAGCAACATGTAATCTAGAACTAACAGTAGGGTCACATGGGATCATGTTTTGTTGCCCTGTCAGATTGTACTGAGAGACAGTGCAAAATCTAGTTAATAATCTAGTCTTTAATTAAGATATGGGCACAGTGCCAGTGTGGAGACTTCTTTTGTACAGATTTTTCTTTTTTTAAGTTTGAAATAGCCTTCTATTATATATTTTATTTGATACTCATTATTATTTTGTTTAGGACTATTGTAATAATCAGAACAGAGAAGAAAATGTATTGCAATTTTATGCTACTTATTTTGTGGTAGAAATATCGGTATCGGTACTCGGTATCGGTAAGTACACAAATGTAAATACTCGTACTCGTATCGGTTTGAAAAAAATGGTATCGGGACATCGCTACATAATGCTCTACAAAATGTAGACTTTGCACGTCACACACACACACACACAGTCATTTTGTGGTAAATTCCCATTGAAAAAGGCCTAAGTAACACTCTTCAGTACGAACTCAATGTCCTAAATAACACTACGCAGTAAGAACCAAATGTCCTGTTCCACTAACAGTCATGTACTCACATATATGCCAAAAAGTACCTAAGGCCACTGGACAGTTAGGAAACCAGCACATAAACATGATAAAAGAAGCCAACATTAGAACAGTAGCCCCTAGTAAAAGAGGAACAGAGACCAACGTAAAAGAGGATTGGCCCATCAGCATGTCAATCATATGCTGATGGGAGGAACATTGACTTCAGATTGGACATGTGACGTATGGAAACTAGGAGGACCTGAGACATTGTGCTTCGCGCATAAGGCGAGGCACAGCAGTTAGGACTTCAGATCGTGCACACCTTCTTGTGGGAACTGCTTATCTGCAGATACCTTTGATTCACTTTACTGCTTAGAGGTACTTGGTCAGACTTTGTCAGGCTTGGTCCATTGTCAGTACTTGTGAATTAAAACTTTGTGATCAACGGCAGCTCTCTTTAGTCTCAACGTCTCTTCTTGGATCGGGTTTTACCAGAGTGCTAATTGGAGGTTTATTGGATGGCTTTCTGGATTTTCCACCACAATTTCATTGTTAAGTCTTTGGAAAAAACAGCTGGTTGGTTTCTGTCCAATATAGCTTACATGTTTGCTGTGTATATATTTCAACGTCTCTCTGAAGATTAGTCCAGCAGCGCCCCCGCTAGCTTAGCAAAGTGAATGGAATTTCGTCACCGGATAGCATGTTGTGAGTAGAAGTAAGCCAACAAAATTACTTTTTGTCAGTAAGTACTTTTTACTTCTACCTAATTACTTCTTGTGGCCTGCATATTCACGAGTACAAATGGCAATGTAAATTAAGACGAGGCGATTTACTAGGCAGATATTGACTTGGGATATTGGGGGGAAGCACAGATGAAGCAATGCTACTTTCGTAGTCTTCCTAGTGTCTCTAGTAGCCTATGTTATCTCACACAATGTTTCGGTAATTTAGGCTACATAAAAGGCCGTTAGATAGTGATGGATATGAAAATTATTTTTATCAACTAGTAGGTCTAGCCTATTATACAGAGGAGACACTGATTCATAACATCTGACTAACTAACACTGTGTGGGCAGGTGACGTTCCAAGCCTGGACTTTTGAATAATATTCAAAGAAAGGTTATTCGGAATGATACATACGTGACACAAATTCTTGCTTTTGAGATGTTCTTATAATATTTTGTGTTTCAAATTGCAGGAGATCTGTTACATTTTGAATTTTGTGTGAGCAACAATTAGATCTGTGCGTAGAGTTTTGAAAATGTGTGTAAGCAGTTGTTAAAAACTGTTTGAGCAAGCACCAACCTCTGTGCAATGTGCAAAGAAGTACTGACCTCAATTTACAGTCTTGATTCAGTGGCTGATGGAGCAGTTTTCCTCCACAGTCCTGAAGCTCACTGTCACTCATGTCCAGCTCTCTTAGGTGTGAGTTTGCCCCCTGGTGAGCCAAGGCTAAAAATCTTCCCCTCAGTTTACAGCCAACAAGTCTGTAAAAACATCAGCCATGTAAAACAGAATCACAAATACTGAAATCAAAGATGATACATCTACCAAGTGTAAAGCGACAATGCTTGTATTGTCTGGTTAAAGGTGCTCAAAGCGATTTCTAAGCTAAAACATTTTTGTCACATACTGCAAACATCACCTCACCATCCGCTAGCTACCTGTGCCCCGAATCACTGTAAAAAATGCGGTCTCTGTGTACAGCCCAGGCTCCAAAAAAGGTAACAAAAATAACTTGGTCCAGCCTGGACCATAAAAACATAACAAACTGTTCCAGCCAATCACCTATAGGAGAGTTTCAATTGCATGGGAGGGAGTAGCTGTTTTGTTTGAACGTCAAGTGGCATTACCCAAAATCGCTTAGAGCACCTTTAACACAGTCTACTTTTGATACCAGTGTCTGACAAACAGTCAACAATATTTCTGACCTTAGTTTTTCCAGTTTGCAGTTTGGACTCTGTAGAGCAGAGTCCAGCTTTTCTCCTATCATCTGCAGGTCATTCTGACTCAGGTCCAGCTCTCTTAAGGGGCAGTTTTCAGACTGCAGAGCTGAGGCCACAATCTCACAGGACTTCTCTGTTAGATTACAGCCAGCAAGTCTGCAAGAGAGGCAAAAGAGTATAAAAAGGTTAAGTGTCATGTTTAAATCTGCAGCAAAAGTGAGAGTAAAACACTGATGCTGTTATTTTAGTTTTATATTATTTAGTGCTGCGTTCGCCAATAGTTTTTTTCCCGGTGTTACGTGGCAACTGACTCCCATGTTAACTGACTGCGTTGATGACGTTTTACGATTGATGACGAGTCTTCGATAGATGTGGCCGCAGATTTGTCACTTTCTGATATAAACTAGAGACGAACAAATACAAATATGCATGTCATGTTTAAATGTCAAAATTGTCTGTATTACGCTACATGCACTGGACCATGAATGTCACCAAAAAATAAATATACCTAAATAGCATATTATTAACTCCTCATGGGTATCAAACAGCTACTAAATGAGAGTGTATGCATGATAACAAGTCTTCCACCTGCTTGCGCCACAAACCAGCTGCGATTATACAAAGTCAATTGCGCTGGAGTGCAAGATAGAGCCCTTTAGGTCAATATCACACCGAACTTCTCCTTTAAATGCGTTGACAGTTCATTGCTCCTGCCAAATGGATCGCCGAATGGGCAGTCCCCACCAGCGATGCCACAGCGAGGAGTGCGTTTCCCGTACAACTACGGAGGTTAGCTTTTTTGTTCAAGAGTCTGAATCTAAGTCGAGGTTTTGACAACAATATTCACATCGTTGGCTAAGTTTATCTTTTGTGCATCTGGCGTCAGTGACATCTTTGACATGAAGATCCCCGGAACTATGCTTCTACTATCATTCTACCACAGGTCGAGAGGTGTAGTTGTAACTACACAACTTTACGATAGTGGTTGCGAATGTTTGTTGCTACTATGGTTTTGGGAAACACTAACGTAGTATAACGATGCATCGGACTATGTAAGTTCCACCACCATAGTTCAAACTATCGTTTTTGGAAACAGTCGGGTCGTACTTACATAGTTTCAACCATGTTAGTTGCTAACGTAGTTTTGGCAAGTCACATGCTTTTGGGAAACGCAGCCCAGAGCCGTATATATGGCTCTCTATATACGGCTCCATATACGGCTCTGGCCGCAGCGGACTTAAGCTGCCTCCTAGTGGTGACGGTTGTAATCCATTTCACGCAGCTGCGTGAAACACGCGGAGCGTGAGTGAAACGATGATTTCTAAATAGCACCCACTGTATATCATACAAGACAGAAACATTGAACATATTTTATTTATAAAAAATCCTGTAGATTATTGTAGATATGTTAAAATTATGATCAATAATAATCTAACAATGGCATTATTAAGTGAAGAGTACATGATGACTTGTTCAGGACTTGAAAAAGATTGGGACTTGGACTTGACTTGCCCCTCTCTGTCTTTACTTGGACTTGACTGCTAAGACTTGGGACTTACTTGTGACTTGCCAAAACAGTGACTTGGTCCCACCTCTGCTGGCTACCATGTTATCTTGGTACAGTTGCCCAAGCCATTTAGTAGGCCTTCAAAAGGATAAGTTTTACACATCTTTCACTAACTGAAAAACAGATCCATGTTAACTTGATTTAGCGCGTTTGTGAGAGCTTGAAATTGTTTTTGCCTGTGTCATTTAGGTCAGATAGTCACCAGTGTTTCCCATACATTGACTTATTTGTGGCGGCCCACCACAATATCAACATTGACCACCACACAATGATTTTCCAGGTTGTACTAAATTGTGCTTAAATCTGGTTAGCATCATAACCACGCTGTGCTAATTTGTTAAAAACTGTTGTATTCAAGTCAATTCTGCAAACCAACCACCACAAATGGAATTCAATTCTGTGGGAAACACTGGTCACAATAACCAAACTGGCAAATGGCGAAGTTAGAGACTACTCCGCTCTATAAGGACACAGACTGAATTGGAGTTAGGCTACCACTTACGAAATCACATATCACTGTTTTGTGTTACATCAAACACTGATGGTTAATCACCTTTGTCCACTTTTCATTATTGTTACATCACAAATGCAAAAGCTTTGCTGTCAAAATGAAGGATACAACAAAGTGAATGACGTGGGTTTGCACTCACTGGCTACATTTGAGTTGCATCCACGGTGGAAAATAGCATAACAATAACATTAGTTCTATACAGTTAATACATAATCCAACTAACGTTAGGAGTCCATAATCTGTAGAGTGGAGTCATAATCTGTAGAGTAGGCCTAGAGTTAATAGCCTTGAAGAAAACTGGATCATGGTATGTTGAAATGTATCCCCGAAACCAGTTAACATAGGCATTTTCCTAAATCAAATAGTATCTCACCGAGATTTGAGATCAATCTTATATGACTCATCTGTACATCGGGACATACACTGTGTTCCAAATTATTACGCAACTTACATTTTTCTCAGATTTTCCTAAATAGTTGATGCAAATGACAGTCAGTATAATTTTCAAGTCATCAAATGTTAGAGTATAATTCAAATTGTATTGAACAAACCTCCCAATGATAACAGTATTTTTTTTTCAAAAATAAAAAAGCTCAAAATGCACTGTTCCTAATTATTATGCACAACAGAGTTTCAAGACATTTTAAAGGTTGTAAAGAACTAAAAATGGTCATTTGTTGAATTTACAGCATTATGAGGTCATATAAATTAAATCAAAAGTTATTTCAATCAAAAACATCTTAACAGGCCAAATTACATGTTAACATAGACCCCTTCATTGATATCACCTTCACGATTCTTGCATCCATTGAACTTGTGTGTTCTTGGAGAGTTTCTGCTTTAATGTCTTTGCAGGATGTCAGAATAGCCACGCAGAGCTGCTGCTTGGATGTGAACTGCCTCCCATCCTCATAGATCTTTTGATTGATGATGCGCCAAAGGTTCTCAATAGGGTTGTGTCGTGGTTTTATGGAAAGATATTCTTTAGTTTTATCAAAATATATTCTGTACATTGGGAAAAACTGTCTGAGGTCCATGTAGTGAAACAGCAGGGGAAATTATAGCTAAGACACACCCATGCTTGGGGCCAGGAGTTTACTTATAAGGACATGTATGCCTAGAGAGACTGGGCAGACTAAGTGGCTGTTCAAGCAGGGTCAGAGGTCACTTGTAGAAATATACAATGAATACCTAGGCACATATGCATTACTTAAAATGGTAAGAAGGCGATAGGAGCTCTGTTCTATTCTGAGTTAACAAAAACAAATTATGCTACTGAAAAGGGGTATATAAGCTGTGTAAAGACAGGATGCTGGTAACTTGCTTCATGAACCAATGCTCTTGAATGCATTAAAGCCATCGTCTGCAGTATTCGTCTACGTTGTTTAAAATTCTTTTGAGTTTGTATTATTTAATTAAAATTTGACATCACAGTTGAGGTCAAGGGAAGATGGGGGCCACACCATGAGTTTCTCTCCTTTTATGCCCATAGCAGCCAATGACCCAGAGGTATTCTTTGCAGCATGAGATGGTGCATTGTCATGCATAAAGATGATTTTGCTACGGAAGGCATGGTTTTTCTTTTTGTACCACGGAAGAAAGTGGTCAGTCAGAAACTCTACATACTTTGCCGAGGTCATTTTCACACCGTCAGGGACCCTAAAGAGGCCTACCAGCACTCTCCACATGATTCCGGCCCAAAACATGACTCCACCACCTCCTTGCTGACGTTTCAGCCTTGTTGGGGCTAGGGATGTTAACCAATGACTGTTTGACCGATGATTGACCATGTCAACGTTAACCGATCAAAGTTGTCGGTAGTCGGTAAAAAAAAAGTGATCTCTAAATTAGGCTATTATAGACAGTGGACTAAACGCTACTACAGTTAGCCAAGATCTTTTTGTGTGAAGTGAACAAATTATCCCTCACACTCAATTTTTCCATAACTCGCCTGTTTGTATTTAACCCTCTAACCGCCCATGTCGCAATATTGCGACAAGCGTCATTACTGAATAAAACAGACGATAGACGCGAGTACAGTGTAAAATCTCATTTGTACTCTTGACCACTAGTTGGCAGACACCCGGAGCTTCGATTCAAGCTCAACCTTTTTTTTCAAATTTTTCAGGAAGCTCGCGAGAAACACACGAAGAAGACGTGCATTTCCTCCATAACGCGGAAGCGATGTGGGCCATAGTTTTGCACAAATTGAAGCAGAAATACACCAAATGTTGGAAAAAAAATTCACGTGTGATGAAGTCTTGGATCTGTTATTCACCTATTCTGATTCTGAAGGAGAATATCTGCCTTTTGGAGAATATGATCGATTGTCTATTGACTGATAGTCACGGAGCGTCTGTGAATGGAGGTGCGTCTTTTTCGACAGTGTCTACTAAGCATACCATGCTTATTTCGACCCTCTGCCCAACATAGCTGGAGGTGCCAGTGACAATAGTGATGATAGTGTCCGCAATGGACGTGGTATAGACAGCAGGGGTTGTAAAAATAGGGCTCTGAAGAACTTCAAAGTCACCCGCGATATGAAACTGATTTGACCAGGCTACTTTATTGTATAGTAGCATAGGGTTTGTGATTATAGTAATAGTTTACTATTGTTGGTTTACACGTGACTGTTTTCCTGTTCATTTGTTATGTCGGTGAAATGACAAAAAAAGAAAGTAAAACTGCTCAAATATGTTCAACATCTAGTATTTACTGAAATGTGCATAATTCACAGTGGTTGCCATCCAGTGATGTCATAATATGCAAATTAGATGAGTAAATTTACCCCCTTCATAAACTTCTGGTCATACTCAATGATTTTCACATTTACAGTAGGACTTTATCTCTGACCACTTGCAAGCCATGGCCTTTTGAAATTTTGATGTAAAAATCCAATTTATATTTTTTAAACCCTGGCGGCTAAAGGGTTAATAAACCAATACATTTGGCGTGAGATCACAGCATTTGGGTTCGCGCGCTCACAAGGTTTGCAAAAAGTATAGACTACAGGCTAAAACACTTGAGGATAGAGCCTGGGCAGATGACCGGATGAAGCGTGCAAAGAAAAGTAGTGTGTGGGACCATTTCATCTAAAAGAATGACACAGATGTAAGTTGCCACTTGTGTGGTACAGCACTTAAATACAGTAGTAGCACATCATCTATGATGTATCACTTGAAAACGCGTCACCCTCAAGCCTCTTCGGGTGAGAAAGGCAGCCAAAGCCAACCTACCGTGTCATCTATGCTAGCTGGTAGGAAATGTGACAAACAGCGCTCAGAGACTATTACCCAAAAGATATGCGGAATGATTGAAAAAGACATTCTGTCCCTTGACTTTGTAAGCGGTGAGGGCTTTCTAGAGCTTACGCAATTAATTAAAGAAAAGAGTTGTTCTGTCCGTTATTAGAATGTTAGACCTGCCTTGGCTTTTGCGTCTTTTACACATTCTGAAGGTGCCTGTTTTATCCATTAGTTTTATCGTGTTGCAGTCTATTAGGCAACATTCCGCATAAGATGGGCTTAGATTTCGAAATATATTACATCTACATTTCAGGAAGTATCATCAATGGTAACAGATAAGGTGATGATGATCATCATCTTTCTTTATTATTGTTAGCAGCACTACCTCAAACTAAAGCCGCGTCTCTACGGAGCTGTCATTTTCTTAAGTGAGCTGCAGCAATGTTTCAAATGAGCTTCTAACGCTAGACAAACACCTTTATTTTCAACGCGATCACCTTGTAGCCAAACCATTTCGAAACTAAAGAGCCATTTGTCCTCCGATTACATACAAGCTCCTTGGTGACGCGTTTGCGGGACTCATGTTTCGCACTGTAGGGGATTTTTAAAAAAAAGTGACGCGAGTGGAAGGGCGGTGATGTGACAGAGTTGCGAAATTGCAGGCGTGGCTCGAAATGGCTGTTATTTCAAATAGCGTAGCATATTTTAAACTAATCAGTTAACCGGTTTCAACCGGCTAATGAGGCTCGGTGGTCGGTCAAGAAAATGTTTAGTTTTTGCCATCCCTAGTTGGGACATGGTGGCCATTCACCAACCATTCATTACTCCATCCATCTGGACCATCTAGGGTTGCACAGCACTCATCCGTTCCACGTTACTTGTGTATAGAGCTGTTTGCTGACGTTATCATTATCAATCCAGTTCAAAGGTGGTTGAGTTTTTCAGTCAGCGTCAGCTACCAAACAGAAGTCTGTCTCACTCAGTGGGACACATGCGTGATGCATCACAGCAATATGAGTGCTGCGCCACCTGAAGGAGATCTTTTAAAACTTTGAGATATGTTTTATACATGGTTGAATATTTATACCTTTTAACGTTGATGCAGTTTAGAACAGAAACTTGAACAATTTGTTGCTTAATGTGCATCTGACCACAAGATTTTCCTCTGCTGTGGTTGACAAATCTGGCAGCTTCTTTTACATTTTCGTTTAGACCTACTATGTGTTGTATTTGCACATTAGGCGGCATATTAGCCTTAGACATGCTCATTTTATTTTATGTAGAAATCATGGCAGTCTTACATTACAAATGAAGTACTTTATTTCAATGGCTACTTTTCAGGCTTATTGTTTTCTTAAATTATTTAAATGTGTTGACAAGGGACATTTTCTGATGACCTGAATTATGTCTTAAAAAAATTATGTCAGCAAGCAATGCATCATCAAGGCTGTGTTGTAGATGTTGATGAAAGCCTTTTACCCTTGCACAGTTAACTATGCAGTGCACCCATCCATAAGTTTAATAAATGTTCCTTTTTAAATTGAGACTTGTAACATTTGTTATCATCATTGTGTCGGCTCCAAATATTGGCTCAAGAAAATCGGCAGCCCGTATCGGTCATCTGCTACGGCTGGTGAAAACAAATCGGTATCGGCATCGGCATCAGCACTAAAAAAATCCAAAAAATCTCTACTGTCAACACAGTCAACAATATTACTGACCTCAGTGTCTCCAGTTTGCAGTTTGGACTCTGGAGAGCAGAGACCAGTTTTTCTCCTGATATCTGCAGGTCATTCTGACTCAGGTCCAGCTCTCTTAAAGGGGAGTTTGCAGACTGCAGAACTGACGCCACAATCTCACAGGACTTCTCTGTTAGCTTACAGTCCGCAAGTCTGCAACAGAGGCAAAAGAGTATAATAAATTACAAGGAAGTTTATTGCCACATGCATCTAGTTACTGGATGTAAGACATGCAGTGAAATTATGTCTGGTGTCAGCCTATTTGTACATTTATTGGGGGGGGGGGGGGGGTAGAAGAGGGGTTTAGTAGATTAAGTGGCAAGGGCTGCATAAGAAAGGTGGGGGAGGATTGGGATTGGGGGGGGGCACCAACAAGGAGCACCCAAGAGCAACAGGGGCAAGGAAAAACTCCCTTACTAAGGAAGAAACCTTGGGCAGATCCACGGCTCAAGGGGCTAACCCAAACTGCCAGGGGTCTTGGTGTGTGTGTTGGGGGGATGACAAGGGAGATGGGATAGTGTGCTGTGTGTTGGAGAAGCTTCCTCATGAGACAATGTGCTGTGTATTGGGGGAGGGGGGAGGGGGAGCAGTGTGCTGAAAGTATGTTGGGGATGTGTGTTGGAGAAGCTTCCTGATGAAATAATGTGCTATATACTGTAGTCAGGGGATTATATATAATTATATAGTCAGGGGAAATTTGAATGCACTTATCACAAACTAACTCAGTCCTACAGTGGGTAGTGCTTCGACTTGGCCAGCTTCCCTTGTGGTCCGCGCGCGGGATCACGCGGCATCAAACAACTTTAATTTGTATTTTTCCAGTGACGCTGCAACGACGCTGCAACAACCGGTAGAGGTCTCAAGTGAGCAGGGTGTCTCGTAAAAAGAAATGGAACTGGAAAACCCTACACAGACTTCACTACAGACTTTAGCAGACTGGTTTAGAAATAATTTAATAGCCAGAAATATGCCTGCCCTGCCCTAATAAAGAAATATTTGGTTAACGGCGAGTGAATCCCGTTTACAGCCGTAGAAGAAACGCAGGACAAATGAAACATTCTGGTTTTCTCCGAGTGCAACGATGATAGACAGACATCATTTGGACATAATATAGAGCATATTAACCGTTGCTCAGCCAAATGCCTTCCTGTTACGTCCTGTTATCACGGAGTTACAGGTGATAAACGATTTTTGATGGTCACAAGTTTACTTCATTAGCGTTTATTTTTTTGATTATTAAAGAGTGTTTTTCATTTAAAGGCTTGACTTTGTGCTTATTCAGAAGAGCATTTAGTTCTCTCCCCAATCCCAGACGTTCACATTGCATGTTTGTTTGTAATGGATGCAACCGCGAGATACGCTTGTCATAGGCGCTGATACCGTGGGTGCTCCGTCTCTCGGGCACCCACTGAAAACATCGAGCACCCACGTGTGCCAGCTTACAGTCCCGGCTAAATTTACATTAATTTAAAATCAAACATTGCAGTTTATGTTATATTCAGCATCTCTCATAATGTGATTGGATACAGTATGTTGCTGTCAATTCCCTACTCCATATACTAACCACCAATGAGAGCGTCTCTCGTATGAAAATTCCTGACACTTCCCACCTGAATTAACGCAAGGCTTTGTCAGGTCTTCAGCCCCGAATATTTAAAATGTATATAGCCCTGAATATTATTTTAAAAGTAGTCTGACAAAGCTTATTGTATTGTGACACAGCTAAACACTGGTACCTCATAGAACGTCTATAACATAGTCAGGGGTGGGCAACTAATTTCCCCAAGGGGCCACATGACAAACTGAGACTGTTGAGGAGGGCCGGACCCAAAATACCGAACTCAAGTCTGAACTTAACTCTGTCCAATTCTATTCTGTTCTTGTATAACATTAAGTAAATCATATGATTTTGTTTACTACTCGTAAGAACAGATGAAAATGTGAGGGAGACAAAGGAAAAACAGCAATAGGCTATTTAATCTATCTCCAGTATTTAATCCTCAGTCTCGAAAATTATTTTTTGACATTGAATTTTTTTTTCAGTTTTCAAAGACTGATATAAAAAAGTACTACAATATCTATATAATTAGGCTAGGCCATGAAAATGTGAAGGAGTCAGTACAACCATAGGCCTGTGCCACCATTTCATCAACACTCAGCAATATTTCATCATTAAATCATTATCATCATTAAATTAACTCTATGCAGAATTAGACTATGAAAATGTGGAGCAGACAATAGTAGGCTGTCATTAGTTAATCAACATGCACAAAGAAAACTATTTTAAAAATGTAGGCTATGTTTTTGCTTTAACTTTGCTTTGCTTTAACAGTATGCACAAAACTGTGATTGGTCAACTCACCCTGAGTGTTGAGCCGGCTGCTTCAAGCAACCTATGGGTAGTAGCATCATACTAGTTCTCTAACATAAGCTTTGCAAATAAACTCAGACATATTTTGGTTACAATGACGGGGTTATCCGAATGTAAACTATCTATCTGCCAGTAACGTTTTGAAATTAACACTTCGTATCGCCAACAAACAGCAGGAGTTCGTTCTGACAACCTTTGCGGTGGTGAGCGACGCAGACATAAGAGACACAAAACTTTGAAAGGTTTACGCCGACTTAAAGGCAACCGCATTGTGTCGACGCAGAAGCATAAATTCTATTCACCAGCACATCAGTGAGGGTGTTTACATCGTATGCATCCACGCACAAATGTATGGGCGTACAAATAACAGTCGCTTTCAAAATAAAAGCAACAATATTGATTTGCGTGCACTATCTCTATGCTAGGCTCTTGACTATTGTTCTTTCACGGACCTTAAGCGGGCCGGTCAGGGAAAGCCCACAGGGCGGATGTGGCCCGCGGGCCGTATGTTGCCCATGTATGGCCTAGGTGGTCGCAACTCACAAAAGTAAAGCAGATAGAAAGAACTCACGCAAATCTAGCCTACAACACGCAGACAGCTTCATGCGCGGTCTGGTGCGCTATGTAGATCATTTCTCGTACCATTTAATTTCTCAGAATGTAGGTCTACTAGGCCTACAATAACGTCATCACCAAATACATCTTTTATTTTTAGTTGATCAACCACAAAGAGTAGCATAGGCCTACTGTGCACAGTGCACTGACGACTAGCTGCCCAAGGTAACCAGTTGTTGTAGATGAGAGGCAACCCCTTGTTTCAGATAGCCTGGACAACATGTTACCTGGGTGTTGCTTACGTTATTAATTAATGGTAGCCTACAATAGTTAATTGATTCACGTAACATATTAGTTGGCTCAAAGAGTAGGGAATCAGGATGGAGAGAGTCACGCGTGTGTTGCTTTTGCGTGATCGAATCCAGTTTAATGCTAGTTTTCAAAACATCTATTTTTTTACATGTCTTTTGTCCGAGTAGCTGTAATGTAGCCGAGCGCTCATGGCGTATGAAAAGCGCCTAAAACAACTTGTTTGTGAATGTCTGACAAGGAAACCAGTAGGTGGAGAAACCAGAAGGCACACAACCATCGGAGCGATTTTAAGGCTATTTCGCATAGGCTACTCAATGGTGCTATTTCACACGCATTATAGCGACCCCCACTCACCG
The DNA here is from genome assembly GCF_018492685.1 of Alosa sapidissima. Classification (NCBI taxonomy): domain Eukaryota; kingdom Metazoa; phylum Chordata; class Actinopteri; order Clupeiformes; family Clupeidae; genus Alosa; species Alosa sapidissima. The sequence goes on along the minus strand of NC_055965.1, from coordinate 20,430,905 downwards.
GGGTTAGGTGGAAGGTGTTAATAGACGATTGGCGTAGCCTAGAGTGGACTAGGGCTGTCAAAATTGCTCAAAAATGAAGTTTGAATATCCCCTCTAAAATAAACACATGTATTCGAATATATTGGAATATCTAGGCTATATTATTTGCGCATTATGTCAGTGACGCGCATCATGTCATCTGTTTTTAACTTTTTGTATGGTTATTGCTTGACAGGGGGGATCCCAAGCAGCTTTCAGCCATGGCATTTCCTAATTCACCCGACACTGATGTTCAAAATGTTGAAACTATTTCAGCATAGCCTATAAACAGTTTAATTAAATGTAATGTTAGTTGTAAACAAACGGGCTACTTGGTGAGGCTTGGCCTCACAGATGCGCTCGTGCCTTAAATGGCAATACAAATCTTCACGATAGGCCTAAGTTATTAACTGACCGCCCGATTCACGTTGGCTGGGGGGCAGGGGGGGCCATCAGACATTTGTTCCCAAGGGTCTATGAATTGTTAATCCGGCCCTGCCCTCAACGAACGCAACTTTCCACCTCTGAGACAGCTTAAAAGAAGTCTAGAGGACTCCTAACTCACTAAGACCTACTTACTGTAGGCTGCGCAAACCACAGGCCTTTTTTTTGGGCAAGCCTGCATTCGAGGCAGGCCTTCTGTTGAAGAATTTTATATAAATCCTGCGCTAACAGTAATCCTCCTACCCCCCGCTACCACAGCTGTGGATAGTGTGGCATACTCACGCTTTATGTCTCCTTCTTGCAAACTAGGCCTATAACCCAACCATTTACGTCTTCAAAAAATAACAACTTGCCATATATGCCTTCATATCTTTGGGCTTCATTTAGCATTTTGTTCTTCCACTGGAAATGACTCTTCTACATTTGCTGCCTGCTGCATCCTTTCTGTTTGTATTGTTTAGAAAATGTTTGACGTCTTGAGTTAATGCATTAAACATTGTTTGCTGGTAACCAGCCACAAATAGCCTACAGATTCTTGCGTGCGTACATTCTCTATTCTCTCCAAAATGTGCCCGTTCTATAGGCTGGCCAAGTGCGTAATTCTGCGGCATAAAGCAGATGTATTTGTTTATTTTACAGAAAAATAAAAATAACCTGTCAAACAGTCAATTGTCTACATTGCAGTCAATAAGTAGGGCAAATTACGAAACCAAAACGTGGGTCATAGTTGTCTAAGCCTCTGCTGTGAGGCCAAACCCATGAACAAAGACGCATTGATATCTGCAATAGAGTTTTTTTGGCGAAACAAGCTCACAGCCGAACGAGTCATAGCACTGAAGGGAGAGGCAACTGGCATGTGATCTCCCCACGGGCCAATGGATGTACAAGTTTTCCCCTGTGCCTACGATATTTAATCCAGTGTTTTGTCAAGTTGCAAAATGCTATTCGTTTTAACAAATTTTTATGATAGTATGAAGTACTCTTTGTATAGGGTACTATCTTAATTGCTTTATATTCAATACTTGACCAATGGCTATTGCATCTATCTATTGAAAGTGAGAATGTGGCATGTGATCTACTGTGTAGGCTTCATAAAATAAAATAAACAGATTGCTAATGGCCTACAAGCTGATCTGGGGTGCGTTTCCCGTACAACTACGGAGGTTAGCTTTTTATTAACAGGATGCATCGTTCAACTAACCAACATGTATGTTACGACTGTTTCCCAAAACTGTCGTACTTACATAGTACTGTACAGTAAGTTTGGACCATGATAGTTTCCAAACTTCAGTAGTCTGGACTAAGGTGGTTAATGACGTTTAGTAGCACGTGAACGGGCACCTGCACATACTTCTGTGGCGCATTGCGTTAAGGCCGACAGATGACAGCCGCCGTTGCACAGCAGTTACCAGTCCCCTGTCCAAGAGTTTGAATCTGGGTTAAGATTTTGACAACAATATTGACATCGTTGTTTACCTAAGTTTATCTTTTGTGCAGATCATATTATCAAAATCAGAATCAGCCTTCTTGGCTTGGTTTGCGTAAACTAACATGCATGCCCTCCCCCCATGAAAATCAAAGGCTACATATTCTCAGCTGACTCGTCTAAAAGTCTGCACCACCTTATTATTATCTGCAGGTGACTTACTTACGTGCACATGGCTGCAAATTGACTTTTAATTGATGTATTTTCTGCCTTGGGCAATTTTAAAATATGGATGTATGGTGGTTAGAAGTGTAAATATTAGAAACCTAAATATATTTATAAATTTATAATTATTAATTTGCAAACAAATAACTGGTGTCAGTGACGTCTTTGACATGAAGATCCCTGGAACTATGCTTCTACTAGCATTCTACCACAGGTCGAGAGGTGTAGTTGTAACTACACAACTTTACGATAGTGATTGCGAACGTTCGTTGCTACTATGGTTTTGGGAAACACTAACGTAGTGTAACGATGCATTGGACTATGTAAGTTCCAAATACACTGTGTGCAAAATTATTAGGCAAGTTGTATTCCTGAGGATTTATTGTATCGTTGAACAAATACAGTTTTCCCAGTCAATCAAAAATGTTAATACACCTCAAATCTGAATATTTAACAGAGGAAAAGTGAGTTTTGGCTTCATCAGGAAAATATCTATAATATATAATATATGTGTGCAGAATTATTAGGCAACTATTAGTGTGCAGAATTGTTATGCGACTAAATGAAAAGCTAAAATGTTCCCATCTCACTTGTTTATTTTCATTTCTTAGAGTAAGAATAATACATACACAACTCAGTACGTACAAATACACACTTCTGACATTTCAAAAAATATTCAGTGACCAATATAGCCACCCTTCTTTTCAATAACAGTCATGAGCCTTCCATCCATGGAGTCTGTTAGTTTTCTTATCTGTTGATGATCAACTTTTTGCGCAGCATCAACCACAGCCTCCCAAATGCTGTTCAGAGAGGTGTATTGTCTTCCCTCACTGTAAATCTCACGTTTAAGAAGGGCCCACAAGCTCTCAATGGGGTTTAGGTCAGGTGAAGAAAGGGGCCACGTCATTATTCTGTCATCTTTAAGGCCTTTGCTGGCTAGCCATGCAGTGGAGTACTTGGATGCATGTGATGGAGCATTGTCCTGCATAAAAATCATGGCTTTCTTGAAGGATGTAGACTTTTTCCTGTACCACTGCTTGAAGAAAGTATCTTCTAAAAACTGGCAGTAGTTTTGGGAGTTGATTTTATGTCCATTTTCAACTCTAAAAGGTCCAACTAGCTCATCCTTAATAATAGCAGCCCATACCAGTACCCCACCTCCACCTTGTTGGCGTCTGACTCGAAGTGCAGCTCTGTGCCCATTAGTGATCCAGCCACGGGCCCATCCATCTGGTCCATCAAGAGTCACTCTCATTTCATCTGTCCATAAAACCTTTGAAAAATCTGTCTTCAGATATTTCTTGGCCCAGGCTTGACGTTTCAACTTATGAGTCTTGTTAAGTGGTGGTCGTGTTTTAGCCTTTCTTACCTGGGCCATGTCTCTGAGCACTGAACACCTTGTACTTCTGGACACTCCAGGTAGGTGGCATTCCTGGAATATGGCAGCACTGGAGGTTAATGGGTTCCTGGTAACTTCACGTTTAATTCTTCTCAAGTCTCTAGCAGTTAATCTGCGCCTTTTTTTCTCCACACATTTCTTGCGACCCTGTTGACTATTTGCAACGAAACGTTTGATTGTTCGGTGACCACGCCTCAATATCTTCGCTACTTCAAGAGTGCTGCATCCCTCTGAAAGGGAAAATGTTACTATTTTTGACTTTTCAGAGTCTGTTAAATCTCTTTTTTGGCCCATTTTGTCTGAGGTAAAGAAGCTGCCTAATAATTATGCACACCTTGATATAGGGTGTTGATCACTATAGGCCACTCCCTCCCTCATTACACAAATACACATCACCTGATAATGCTTAAATCCAATTAGCATTTAAGTTTATATAGCTTGGAGTTGGAAAATATGCATGAAAATGGCAATAAGGTCAAAATACTCACTTGCCTAATAATTTTGCACACAGTGTATGAATGTAATTCTGCGGCATAAAGCAGATGTACCTATTTGTTTATTGTAGAGAAAAATAAAAATGACATGTCAAGCATGTTACATTGCAGTCAAGAAGTAGGGCAAATTAATTTACGAAACCAAAACGTGGGTCATAGTTGTCTAAGCCTCTATAGCGTAGCCTGTTAAAAACGTCGCAGAAGCCTACCCAAAGCTACAGATTAATTCTGAACAGTTATTTCTCTACTGGCTCAATTATCACACCACTGTTTTGATTTGCGTAGTTGCGTTAACCCAACACTGACAATAATGTAGACAGCAAATTTCGATTTCGATTTTCGTTACCACCGTGTAGTCAAGCCTTAAGCCATACCCAAGTAGCCTAAATCAAGGTAAATCGTGCTTTTTCAGAAGGGGCGGCAGGCAGAGTGATGTACAGTGGCAGAGTGACGCACAGTGGCTGAAAGTGGTACTAAAGCTTCACGCAGCTTCACGCCTCGTAATGCGCGACTGAAGTGGCCATTTGAAAGCGATGCCCACTGTAGTTTGATTCATTCATCTGGCAAATAAATATCACACCTGATCCCCTTCCAAAGTGACAGAGCTTGAGCAGTTTTTCAAATAAAAATGGAGTAAAATTCTCCATGCTTTGCGGCCGAAGGCTTTAATTAACTAACATTACTTTGTAGAAACCTGCTTTCACTTTGACTTTAAACTTTTGACTTACTACAGTGCCTAAAGTTAAAGTTTGTATGTTCCAGACACAATAAACAAGTTTCATTAATGAATGAATAAAATAACAATCAGAAGGATGTGATATGGCATTTAAGAGGCAATGTAAAAATTAGGTTTTAATGCATTGTTGTTTGGAACAGCAGAGCTATATTCCTTGAACTATCAAGATTCACAGCAATACTTGCATCTTCAAGGATCTCGTTTAACACATTCAGTTTAAAAATATTCCTCATAAATGTTATTGGTCAGCTTTAACCAGGGCTTTGAACCGATTTTTTTTGTTTGTTCCGAACAGAAACGGAATTATAACGTTTCCGGTTATGAGTTCCACCAATAAATTGACATTCCCGAACCGGTTAGAACAAAAAAATACTATTCCCGGAACGGTTAATTTCGTTCCTGTCAGCTGTTTAATGCCATAGAATTATGTCACATCTTTCTCATCCAGCTTAAACCAAATGTAATAATATTACAACCATTATTAAATAATAATAATTATATTATTAATAATAATAATAATAATAATTAAATAGGCCTACAATTATTTCAAATGTGTAGTTTATTGTTAAAAGATAAAATTTCCAACATTATTAAGACACGTGGTTATGCCACTCGGGCAACAACAAATTCCAACTGTCGGGGGGAAAGACCATCCAGTAGGCCTACTCATACCAGTAACAAGCCATCTGTGCATTAGGCAAACAGAGGTGTTGGCGCCATTTAGCCAAATGTTCGCTAGTCCATCATTAACGTGGAGTCGACAAATATAGCTATTGTTATTGTGTTTGGAATGAGCGTTTTAATTAACGATGGATCGTAATTTACCTCTTATTTAAGATGTGGAGTGGAGACTTTGTAATTCACCGCTCTCTCTCCATTCAGTCAGCGAATGTCTGATGTCACACAGGAAGTGAACCTCAGCCGTCATGGTAACGTGCGCAGGAAAATAATTACTTTTTTTTTTAGGCAACGAAAACTTTGAGGAACGAAATAAAACCGGTATTAACCGGTTACCATTATTTTTAAATAAGTGTTCCTGTTCCAGAACATAAAAAATAATAACGTTTCCGGTTTCGTTCCTGTTCCCTGTAAAATACAAAAAGTTCCCGGTTTTCGTTTTCGTTCCTTGAACCGGTTCAAAGCCCTGGCTTTAACACAAACTTTCAAAACTTCAACCTGGCTCTGCACACTGTACAAGCACTCCTATTTCCACAGTGAGATTTGTAGAGTTCAGGGTAGCTACTCAACCAATGTTGGTGGAACTGACTAATTTATTTTCCTAATTTGAACAATTAAATGGCTATTAAGCTATTAAAAATATATGATTGGAAGTTTTTGTAAACGGGATGCATAGAGAAACTGTAAATAATCTTGATGTATTGTCATACTCACAGAGCTTTCTGGCAGTATCTCACAACTGATACCAGTCTGTATCGTCCCTCCTCTGATGTTTTGTATTTGCTCAAGTCCAACTCATCCAGCACCTCCTCAGACATCAGAAGCATGTGGGCCAGTGCTGAACAGTGGGCAGGTGGCAATTCACCTGAGAAGCCATCGGGAGATGTCAGATATTTTTTGACTTCTTCATGTAGGGAATGATCATTCATTTCAAACAAGCAGTGGATAAGATTGATGTATCTCTCAGGAGATGGGTTCTTCCTCTTGAGTTCCTTGATATATTGACATGTTTTCTTGATGGTCTCTGAGCTGCTGTGTTTGTTTGTCAACAAGCCGTTTAAAATGACCTGGTTGCTCTCCACTGAGATGCCTACAAGAAAGCGGAGGAAAAGATCCAGGTGTCCATTTTTGCTGTCCAAAGCTTTATCCATGGCTCTCATCAATAACTCAAACAAGTCAAAATAAGACGTGATGTTCAGAAAAGAGACAAACACATGCAGTGCAGCAAGAAACTCCTGGATGCTCAGATGCACAAAGCAGTAGACCTTCTTGTGGTGAAACACACATTCCTCCCTGAAGATCTCAGTGCACACACCAGAGTACACTGAGGCTTCACTGACATCAATGCCACACTCTCTCAGGTCTTCCTCATAGAACATGAGATTGCCATTCTCCAGATGCTTGAAAGCCAGCTCTGCCAGTTTCAATATGACACCCTTGTGTGATTCCAGGAGCTTCTGTCTATCTGTCTCACTTTCCTCCTGATACTTCTGGTTCTTTCTGGTGATCTGGATGAGCAGAAAGTGTATGAACATCTCAGTCAGAGTTTTGGGGGCTTCCTTCCCATCATCCAGTTCCAGTATTTGCTGAAGGACAGTGGCTGAAATCCAACAGAAGACTGGCATGTGGCACATAATGTGGAGACTTCTGGTTGCCTTAATGTGTGAGATAATTCTGTTGGCTTGATTCTGGTCACTGATCCTCTTCCTGAAGTACTCTTCCTTCTGTGGGTCATTAAATCCTCGTACTTCTGTCACCTGACTGATGCACTGAGAAGGGATCTGACTGGCTGCCGCTGGTCGGGAGGTTATCCAGATGAGAGCAGAGGGAAGCAGAATTCCATGAATGAGGCTCGTCATCAGGACATCCACTGATGATGTTTGTGTCACATCAGACAGTTTCTTGTTTCCTTGGAAATTCAGCGCAAGTCGACTCTCATCCAGACCATCAAAGATGAATACAATGTGGCAGTCTTTGTATTCATCATCCTGTAGCTCCCTAAGCTCAGGGTGGAAGTCAAGCAGGAGCTTATGAAGACTGTACTGATCATGTTTGACCAAATTCAGCTCACGGAACGGAAGCACAAACATGAAATCTACATCCTGGTTAGCTCTCTCCTCTGCCCAGTCAAGGATGAACTTCTGCACTGAGATGGTTTTTCCAATGCCAGCGATTCCCTTGGTCATGACTGTTCTGATGTGTCTCTCTTGTCCAGGTAAGGGCTTGAATATATCATTGCAGTTGATTGCTGTGTCCTCTGTAGTTTGTGGCCTGGATGCTGACTCTACCTGCCAAACCTCATGCTCATTATTCACCTCTTCACTCTCTCCCTCTGTGATGTAGAGCTCTGTGTAGATCTTGTTCAGGAGTGTTTGAGTCCCTGACCTTATGATGCCTTCACATATGCTCTCAAATCTCCGCTTCATGCTGGCTTTATGGGTCATCAGTACTTTCTTCCGGACATGGACATCTGTTTGGCATTAAACAAACAAACAGTCAGTGTCTCTAAAGCACATTTTCAGCAGAACAATATTAGATGATGAACCATTTTGATTTCTTTTAAATACATGGTCTTTATATTCAGTATGAATCCATCACTTGGACATACATCTTCAAAACTCACCAGTTAGTTTGGCCCTTTTGACTGGAGCATGCTCAATTTGCAGATGGGTGCTGTCTCCCATGACGGTGTGCTCATCTAAAGGAGACAGTGGAGAGATCTGTGCTGTGTGGATGTGTGGATATAGAGGGTGCTGGATGTGTGGATTATGCTGCCCCATGGCTGAGTTTGAGTACTGAGGACGATGCCCCGTGTCTGTGTGTGGGTATGGAGGAATTTGTGCCATGTTTGCAGATGTGTTCAGATGAAGTGCCATTTCACTGTGTTGGTATGCCGAAGGCTGTGCCATGACTGTAGATGGGTATAGGTGAGGTTGTGCCATAGTTATACTAGGGTTTGTAATGAGTTGTGTTCTTGGTCTCTTTCTGCACTGGGGGCAGCTGTAGTCTCCTGATGGACCAGACTGGCTCCAGTATCTGCTGATGCACTGCCTGCAGAAACTGTGTCCACAGCTGGTGATGACTGGGTCCTTCAGCAACTGCTCACACACTCCACATCTGAACTGATACTGGGTCAGGACCTTCCTCAAAACACTAAAGAGACATCAATGCACAAAATGAAAATTACTCACTCTGAAGAGACAACAATAAAGCCAATAGCAATGTCTACACACTGGCATGAACACATTCAGAAGTACCACAGTCGAAGTGCAGACAAGAATGTGTAATAAAACATTATTTTTGTTGTTAAGAAGCCTTTTTGACATTCAAAAAGTACACAGAGTTGTTTACTAAAGACCAAACACACACACAAACACACGGATACAAAAGCAGAAATCTCACTTTGGATCAGACTGTGGTGGCCCACTGCTGAAATTGAGAGGGTTTCCCATGGACCAGTCACTCTTCATGGACACACAGCTGGGCACTGGAGATGCTGGTCTTTGTGACTGTGGTCTGGTTACATACGGAGACAAAATACATAATAGATTGATCCAACACACTTTCACAATACTTACTGAGGTTAATGTCTGCACTCTGTATTTCACCCATACGCAAACTCAACATAGACACATGTACAGCCATCCAAACATCCAACACACACACACACACAGTTAAAAAAATCAAACATGATTTTAGTAATTTAAGACAATTAAAACAGTTGAATGAACATCTTCCAAAAGTGCTGATTCCATATTTTTTGCCAGGGGTTGTATAAAAGGGCTAGCCTAGAAATCTCGACGCACCCTAGCGGCAGCGAATTACATTTGCTGCCAGGGCTAGTCTAGCAACTCTCCGTTGGCTTGTGAGCTGGAAAAATTAAACTTCTATCAGGCCAATCAAATCGTGTATAAAGACGTTAGGCGGGCTTAACATAATGATTGATGGCAGAGTTGCAACGGTTTGGCTTGAATTCCCTGCAACTTGAAAACAAAGAAGATGGATGTTGCTGTCAACGAACAGCATGACACGTTAAGCTTTTTTTTAAGTTGGCAAAAGTTTGAACTAGCCAACTAGCTCCGCTGGTGGGAAAACACATGGGACTCGTAGTGCTGTCAGCGCTGTCCTATTGCGTGCAGAGAGAATTTGAAAGACAACCGATTATCCCACCCCTCGGACTGAGCACTGCCAACGGTGAGTGCCCAGACCCTACATTTTAATGTGGGTCTGGATCGTCAGGCTATAAAAGTGCAAAAGCAGAAATCTCACTTTGGATCAGACTGTGGTGGTCCACTGCTGAAATTGAGAGGGTTTCCCATGGACCAGTCACTCTTCATGGACACACAGCTGGGCACTGGAGACACTGGCCTGTGTGTCTGTGGTCTGGATATATAAGGAGACAAAATACATAGTAGATTGATCCAACACATTTTCACAATAGTTACTGAGGTTAATGTGCACTCTCGTCCATACACAACTCAACATAGACACATGCACAGCCATCCAACACACACACACACACACACACACACACACACACACACACACACACACACACACACACACACTCCTGTCAACTCGTGTACAACCCCTGCCAAAAATATGGAATCACCACTCTTGATGTGCATTCAGCTGTTTTATTTTTTAGAAAAAAAAAAATTCACAAATGTGCCTCAAAAATATGTTTCTGTAACAGATGAATATTCTGGCTTTGCCAAATACAGTTAAAAAAAATCAAACATGATCTTTTAGTAATTTAAGGCAATTAAAACAGTTGAATGAACATCTTCCAAAAGTGCTGATTGCATAATTTTTGCCAGAGGTTGTATAAAAGGGCAAAAGCAGAAATCTAACTTTGGATAAGACTGTGGTGGTCCACTGCTGAGTTTGGGAGGCTGATCCATAGAGCGGTCACTCTTCATGGACACACAGCTGGGCACTGGAGACACTGGTCTGTGTGTCTGTGGTCTGGTTACATGAGGAGACAAAATACATAGTAGATTGATCCAACACATTTTCACAATAATTACTGAGGTTAATATGTGCACTCTGTATTTCACCCAGCAAACTCAACACAGACACATACCTACAGTATAGCATGCCTACCTATAGCACAAGGAATTTAACATCTCTCCTGTGTATATTTGAAAAAACAAAAAACCGAATAGATAGGCAAAAATATCTCAGACTCTACTCTACTGTTTATTGTGATTGCAAGATTATACTTTAATTAAGAGAAAAATAAAAAAAAACACTCGCTATATTTACACTCACTCGCTATATTTACAATTTTTCTCAATTGCTAAAACACAATTTCTAAAACCTTGCTCCATTTTTATTAACACATGATTAACCTGTGCTCAAAATCAGACTTTCACCTCAAAACAGTTTTACCTGTGCTCAAAATCAAATGTTCACCTCAAAACAGATGTACCAGTGCTCAACACTGCTTTTAAATCATAAACAAAGTGATCAAAATGATATACACCATCAAGCGGTCAGTAAACAATACACCAAAAAATAGAAAACATATTGTTGAAAACATGTAGTTCTCAGGGAGAAGTAACTTTTAAATCTCAAAACAAATTTCATATTTTTCTGTCACTGTCGAAAACATGTTCTATAGTAGCTCAAAATTGATCAGAAATTAGTACTGCTTTGCTCTTTGCAATCTTCCTCCTCCATGTACCCCTATTTTTACAGTACTGTACCCTGCATCTGACAAACTTGTCTTTGGTCTTTGTGATACTGTAATTCTTGTTATTTTTGTTGATATGAACCTGCAACCAGTCAAAATCTATTGAGCAGTCAGTACTGTAAACAAATGGAAAGCACTATGTTCAGGGCCATACAATTTGTTTATTGTACAGTATACAGCCTACAATACACTGTACTACAGTATACAATTAATTTCTCATTCCCACCTTCAACAACCTGTTTGCTCTCTTAACTGGCTTATATTGGTTATGTCACATAATTTGAAACAAGTGAAATCAATTTTGAGTGGTTGTGTTTAATCAATGACATGTCTGCTCTATTTGTATTTATTATCTATTTTCAGAATGAGAATGTGTTTAGAGTTTTGCTGAAAAGTGTAAGTGCGATCTACATATTGTGTTTTACTATGTGAAATAGTTTAAGGTATTGACTACAGACTGAACAATTAGCTAAATGAGTTCAGGCAACTGAGAACTTTCTTCAGCCAATGGGTTTTAGAGTTTTAGCAATTGATAAAACTGTAACATAGTTCACACACAGACATAGTTGATAGAATGATCTAATTTCACTCAATCCCATAAATAGAATAAGCCAATCTAATACCAGTCAGGTATAAGACAATGCATCGCTGAAACTAAATGAATCATGGAAAACCCTGTGTGCAGAGTGCAGACATATCACAGTATTTAACTGTTGATGTCTTGGATCTTAGATAACAGAAGTAAAAAACTCACTTTGGACAATGTGTTATTTGTCCTTTGCTGACCCCCTGATGTCCATCAGTAAGAGGCTCTGCTTTCTTCAGGGACATCTGGCTGGACACAGCACATGCTGCTCTGCCTGTCTGATTTCCACCAACAGCATCCTCACCCTCTTGAGGGAAATCCATTCTAATCAATCAAACAAACACAGAGAGGGTGAGTGAATGAATGAATGAATGAATGAATGAGAGAGAGAAAGGAAATAAGAGAAATGCCAGTGGCCCTCTTGAAGAGTAGTATGGAAAATAAAGGTGTAGGTATTTGAACATTCTAAGTTCCGCAACAATTGAAGGTTCTAAAATTCTATGTTGAATTCAATGAACCCAGATATTCTTTAGAATGTTCATTTCTCAACATTCCCATCACACCGGTGTGACGGTACTCCTTTAAGGGTTAAGTGCTTACTTTTGGTGTCTGTGACCAATCAGATCTGTGGGTCCATTTCTCCTCCACCAATAACAGACGTGTTGATAGAAGCAGGAGAAGCACTGGAATGTAGCAGTATAGTGTAGAGTGTAGAGGAAGTACAATGGAAATCAAAATGAACATGAACACTTACGAGTTAAATCCTCCTGACATGAAAGTACATAACTCATTTGCACACTATAGTAAATAGGATAACCTGACATAATATGTGTCATATTATGTGTCATGTGACCACTACTGGTAATTTGTATGAGAAACGTTTGGTGCAATATCAGCATGTAAGTTACATGATGTTATGAATTTATGTCATGGTTTAAGTAATAACACTAACACTAATAATTCCAACCACAACTAATACCAGCCTAGGCGACTACTACAAACAGACAGGGTTTTAAGGGGTAGTTCTTGGTGCTGCCCGGGCAAGTTGACCCTTTTGTCAATTCTCTGGAAAGGTGTGTTGCTCTGACTGTGCCTCAATGAGTTTTGATGACAACACCTTTATAATTAAATACTCACAGTATAAAATAAATTAACCGAATGTAGATTGGGCCTGACTCTGAGGTGAAACATAAGTCTTTACTTTAGAATGGATGCCAAATAGAGGGCAACCATGTTGATCAGTAGGGGGGGAGCCTGCCAGAAACTGACTGTGGTCCTGATTCCTTCACAGGGAAAGATAGGCTATTATTTTTTTTTCCGAAACTTTGTACATATCACTACCACTCTTAGATAGATATGTAGGTAGATAGATAGATACTTTATTGATCCCCAGGGGGAAATTCAAGTTTCCAAATTCTTGATGCATTAGCCAGAGGCTCTTCATAACAATATAATAATACTATTTATGACCACATACATGTCCTCATACAGCTTATAGCAGAATCATGTCATTCTCAGGTAGGCCTAGGCTATCGGCTAGGCCGTCTTTCTACATGACTGGGCCTGGGCCTGGCTATTCTATGATTCATTTGCAACTACATTTTGGCTGATCCATTAGACCATTTTTTGGCTAGGCCTACTAGGCAACAATTAGACCGCTGTCTCGCTATCCGGCGAAATAATCTTTGGTCGCCGCTATTTATGGATTTCCGGCTCCCATTGACTTACATTGAACACATGTAAACAAAACGTCAATTATGTGCTCAAACTAATGCCGCTGACTTATGCCAACAACCATTCCACTTTGATACGACACTACATATTTGTACAACATTTATACAGCAAAAATCACAGAATTTGGATCAAGTAATGTGGAGAAATCTTATGCAAAGTGTCAACCCCTAACAATGTGCCCATTGCCCAAATTTATGGTCAACTAATGTCGAATGTCAGAGTAATGACATTGAAAAAGGTACCTTAATGATACACTTCAATTTATAAAGGAACGAAGTATAAAAAGAAAAACACAATTTATCAGATGGATTACCCAAATAATTTACATTTATTCGAGGGCACATCTATTCCCAGAACTATAATGGATGTTAAATATTCCACAACCACTAGATGGCAGCATGACACAGCACATAAAGTATGCCTACGTGTCGCTGCGACCTGACGGATGGCGTGGTTGAATATCCACTTCTCCTGCACTTCGGGTCTAATAGCGGGTCAATTGTATGACCACCAGATGACGCCATTTCACTGCACCTCAGGCCTAATAGATGCTGTAACTTCGTTAAAGTATTAAGCCTCGAGGAGCCGATGGTTACACTGATTTTAGGGGCTCGCAAGCGAGCCTATAGAAGCCTATAGGCTACAGTCGTGTGTGTTTGTGGTGATTTATTCCATGTCTTTAGAATTAACAAAATAATATTTATCTATCTAATAATGTAACATTAAAGAGATAGCCTACATAGATTTAAAAAAAAAAGCTTTATCGTTGATATATAAGCTTACTGAAAATCAAATATAGACCTAGCCTACAACTGTGTTCCACAGACAATATGTTCTACAGATAATAACAACAGTAAGAGCATAGGCTAACCTAAGTCATGACGACACGGGGGCCTAAGTCTCATGTTGGCCTATGACTACGTAGTCTAGGCTACCAAGCACGTCTGCAACAGTGAAATAGCTACAATATTAATTGTGTCGCCAATTAATATGCTATGAATCTCATCAGTCACCTATAATAGATAAGGGTTAGGCTATAGGCCTAACATATGTAGGCTATATAGTAGTACGTGTTGGCAACAATATCTCAAGCAGCATCACACTGAGCACGGGGGCCGCCCAAGGCTGCGTGCTCAGTCCGCTGCTCTTCACCCTGCTGACGCATGACTGCACTGCAACCTACAGCAACAACCACATAGTGAAATTTGCTGACGACACAACTCTGGTGGGTCTCATCACCAAGGGCGACGAGACTCAATACAGGTTGGAGGTCGACCTTCTGACCACGTGGTGCAGGGACAACAACCTCCTGCTGAACGTCAGCAAGACCAAGGAGATTGTTGTTGACTTCCGTAGAGGTCACACCCAACACCTGCCACTGACCATCGACGGTGCTGTGGTGGAAAGAGTGAGCAGCACCAAATTCCTGGGGGTGCACATCAGTGAAGACCTCTCCTGGACCACCAACACTGCATCACTGGCGAAGAAAGCTCAGCGCCGCCTGTACTTCCTGCGGAAACTCAGGCGAGCAAGTGCTCCACCAGCCATCATGACCACATTCTACCGAGGCACCATTGAGAGCATCCTCTCCAGCTGTATCGCTGTGTGGGGCGGAAGCTGCACTGAATACAACAGGAAAGCCCTGCAGCGCATAGTGAACACAGCTGGAAGGATTATTGGTGCTTCACTCCCCTCCCTGAAGGACATTTACACCTCCCGCCTCACCCGCAAGGCGACCACAATTGTGAGTGATGCAAGTCACCCCGCTCACAATTTGTTTGATCTACTGCCCTCTGGGAAGAGGTACAGAAGCCTGCGCTCCCGCACCTCCAGACTCACCAACAGCTTCATACACCAGGCTGTTAGGATCCTGAACTCTCTCCCCCCTCTGCTACATAACATCCTGGACTTTTAGACCCACAATGGCTGCCTTGCACTACTCCACTTGCACTACTCCACTTGTACACTTGCAACTTGTTGTTGTTGTCCTGTTCACTTCTGAACACACTTCTGCTGCTCTTACATAACTTGCACCACTATGCCACTTGCATACTTAGGTCAAACAAAACTACCTCAGCCATTTATTGGCCTGACTTTTGCACTATTATATTGACTGTCTACTGTATGCACAATTTCTACCAAATTTTGCTGCTCTTATTTCTTCATTGTATGTGCCTTCTTATTTTTACTTTTTATATTGTTTACTTGAATGTTATGTTTGTCTGTGGACCTAATTGGTAAAATATGTCTTGTCTCCACGGGATAGTAGGAAACGCAATTTCGATCTCTTTGTATGTCTTGACATGTGAAGAAATTGACAATAAAGCAGACTTTGACTTTGACTTTTACTATAATGTAAAAATAGGGTCATATCATATAATGTTGACTTTTTAAGATGGGAGAGGGAGCTGAACATATTACACTGAACTGACTGTTCATTGTTGAAAATCAATCAAAAGTTTGTAGTTGATCCGGATGTCATTGGTTGCAAGGACTGTTAACGGGTGTATCCACAATTGCGACCTTTTTACAAGTTGGTCTTTCAGCTGCTAATGCAATCAGTAGCCGTGAGAAAACATGTTAGACAACTGAGGGATGAGATGCCACACATAAAATGTACAGTCAAACAGAACGCACAAACATCAGTGGGAATCCACCAAACACTGCAGGGAACCATGTTATTGTCAATCACTCTGCCACGCTAAATCAGACCCTGCTTATGTTTGAGACTGCTTCTGATGTGCAAGACAAGACAGGGTATATATTCATAATGTGACACAACCTCTGCACAACTACTATTGATGTTAAAAGAACAAAACAATACATCTTCAAATGTTCATTGCTTAATACATGTGTTATAAATACAGAATCCTTGTCTGCTTTCTGTGTTTTTGCATGCACCTGTTAACAGGGGTGTAAAGACATATTTGTTCACTGTGCACTTAGGCTGTTCTGAGTCATTGTTTGTATGTTATAGTATTTGCTGATTTCCATTTATTGCCCATT
>NC_055965.1:20394458-20411958 GCF_018492685.1 Alosa sapidissima | reverse complement strand
CGGATAGTTCAGACCTTGAAGGGATGCAAGATTCTGTGTTGATTTTCACATCTCTTGAGAAAAAGATGACACAATGTGCTCTGTTTCAGAAACAGAAACTTTTATTTGTGTTATAATAAACAGTATATCAAAAGGATGGAGAAAAAGGTCATATTTAACACAACTGACGTCTAACAATATTACTGTAATGTTCATCATGTAAATGGAATTATCAAACATTTTATTTTGAGATCTCATTTTAATGTCCATGTTTAAACATTCCGACATCCAAACTATTTCTTTTGATCTCAGATATGCTACAATTGAACAATGTCAACACAATTGTGATTTTTAGTAACTCATTTTGTTATCTTCAGAACCACTCATTTAAATCTTCAGAACAATACAAACATGTACAGTATGTCCATATAAAACTTCAGGCCCACAGTATAAACTACAGAATTTGATTTGTGTGCACCCATGTCCACCTGTAACGTTGGTGTACACATATGGGCCTGTTTTTCCATTACACATTCTAACTTCTCTAAACCTCCTTAACTGATTCTCTTGTTGCTGAGTTTGTCTAAGTAAACTTTAGGTAAATTTTAGTTAGGTTGAATACATTTTCATATAAAAGAAATATACAGAACTGCATGTGTGTGTGTGTGTGTGTGTGTGTGTGTGTGTGTGTGTGTGTGTGCGCGCGTCTATCCGTTATGTATGGGTGGGCGTTGTGTGCCTGTGTGAAACTTGTTTACATCAATTGGAGGATACTTTGTCTCTTCTCATTTCAACTTTTCCAAGACTGCTTCAAAAACAGCAGGGTTAACCTGGACATGCCTGCTGTTTATCTTTTCTGGAGAGCATGTTTCTCTTTGTAGCTAACAGATTTGTATTTTTCCTTCATTTTGTGCATTAAGGTGTTGTGGAAAAGAAGGGTCTTTCTGACACGTGAAGGAAGTCTGTGCATCTCTGCCTCACTCTGAATCATTGATCTTGGAGAGCTTTTTGACTGTGATTCCAACTTCTTATTTAACCTCTGAAAGCGCTTTCTGTGTCTTTCATTTTTCCTCTGTAATTCTTTGACCTTCTGTTCTAACTTCTGTATTTTTCTGTATTTATTGGTTCTACATTCTCTCTTCCTCATCTTGTAGTCAGTGTGTACATGCACTTGTGGTGAATGATCACCTTCACTAGAAGTGCTAGGTGGTGAGGAAGCCCTCAAAAATGCTTCCATCTCTTCCTGTGTCTTTTCTGTCTTTTCCTCCATTCTTTTTTGACATTTCTTTGCTCTCTGTCAGATAATTCTTTGATACTTTTCAGCTTCCCTTCTTCCCTCCGTTTCTGATTTCGTTCTCTTTCCTTTCTTAAGTATTCTTGGTACCTCTCTGGGTCCTCCCTCAATCTTTGTCTGTATTTTCTCACTCTGTCAGCTCTACTTTCATCTTTCCGTCTAGGCATGTTGGCAATTCCTCTCTGACCGTAGCTATCTCTACAAATTAACCATAGATATTTATATTATTAGTGTGTGCCTGCCATGTCTACACTTAACAATGACATTTACAATGATACTGATAAGTGCTGTTATGTCAATCATATAAAGCAATCAGTCAAAGTCCCGCTAAATTAGCACAGAAAGTTTTCCTAGAGGCCAGAGGTAGAACCATATAGCCTTCATTCATCTCAATAATGAGTCATTTAACCATCTAAGCTATAAGAATTGATTAAATTAATCTGGCATAGTTCATTTTATTTTAGTCCTAGTCAAATCACATAAAACATTACAGAAATATGACTGACAAATTATTTGTACTGAAAAAGAATATATGTGCACTTGAATGTTTCTTTTTATTTATCAAAATAAAGAAATGTGTAATTTTGTCACTACTGAAACATTCACGTCACAACCGAAATGTCAACACGTTTCGGTTGTGACTGTTTCGGTAGTGACGATATAAGCTAATTGTGATCCTAGCACTAAGATGCTAGTCAGTATGTAGTTAGCTAGCACAGTTCTGGACATTGAAACATGACTAAAACCTAAATGACCAGTAGAAACACTCAAAAAAACTTATTTAAGAGTTGAAAATGTGTGATCGGTAGTGACATTCATAAATGTCACACACTGATTTCCAAAATTTCGATCACATTTACTTCAAAACGGTAGGACTGATCTACTCACCATGCCACCATGAGGGAGAGAGGCGCAGACAAACTTCCTGGTCCAAAATGGAGGGGAGTGGCTTAAAGCAGTATCATATTATTGACCAAACTGTACAATGTTTCGGTAGTGACGTGAAAATATGGGACAGCTATTTTTACATGATTATTCATGATTTTTCCTGAAAATATTCAATAAATATATATTTTTGCTTTTAATTACTAAAAGTATTCAAAAAGATACTTCTAAAAACAATGATAAAACATTTTTAAAAAAATATTTCATATTTTTTTTTCTATGGTGAAATTTAGACCTTAGGGTTTGGGACAACCACCTTTCAATAGAAAGCACCATATAAATGATGATATTTTATATATAAAGCTTGCAGCTACCTCAAATATTACTTTGGGTTTTGATTGCTATTTGCTTATATCTTTTTATTATCAAACATTTTCCTACATTAATGCTTTTTAAATTAGTTTTTTGGTTCCGGGACAGCAATTTGCACGAATTCGGTAGAATCGCCCATATATGTTATACGTGACTCATGGACAAGGGGAAATGCCATTAACTCCGCATCACGCAGCGGCAACTTTCTTAATATCGGTATTTCTCCACATTACTTGATCCAAATTCTGTAATTTTTGCTGTATAAATGTTGTACAAAAATGTAGTTTCGTATCAAAGTGGAATGGTTGTTGGCATAAGTCAGCGGCGTTATGTGTTTGAGCACATAATTGACGTTTTGTTTACATGTGTTCAATGGAAGTCAATGGAAGCCGGTAATCGGTCAATGGTGGCGTCCAAAGAATATTATGCCGGATAGCGAGACAGCGGTAACAATTAGGGCTATTTGGCGACGCAACACAAAATGCTAGTCTACCTATGTTAACGTGGTATGAAATGTAGGCCTAGACAACCATAGCAATGTTTATACCGTTCAGGCCTATCAATCTGTGCCCTTGGTAGTAGCCCTAGCCTACAGTGTCGACGACGTCTCTCTTGATTAGGCTACCTTCAGTTCACGAAATCGAAATCACTTCACCTCTGTAATTAATTACAACCTTACATTCAACGTACAATGACAATGTACATTCAACTCACCTGCTTATAAAACGTTTAAAACATTTGTAAACACAACCGCTCTCTGTTCCTTGCTAAATGGTTCCTTCCTTGCTAACATTTACTTTCGTTTTCATTTGTTCCGCGTTCGTCACGTGCGGAACGCTACGTCTTCAGTCATGTGGTAGGCTACAGCTGGCCGCCTGGGCTAGGCGAGACGCATCGCATCACATAGCCTTCCAAGAATGACTAACTATGGTGGCCATTTCCATAACACCAAAAAGGAGGACATGGTGGGGCATTTAATGAGTCAAGAATAGTTATCGTAACGCCTCCAATTATCACCACTTTCGTTCGAAAATTCTAAAAGAACGATGTTTTTCAATAGCCTACTTTAAAATAACATTTTATAAATGAACCTTACATTTTTCAGTAGCCATATGTGTGCAAATTTGAACAAAATCTGTTTTGGTTCTTAACGGGAGCATTTACCGCCTGAAATATAATTTTATTTACCACGCACGGAGGTTAGTGCTGGCCTGAAGGGTCGCCTAGACCGAGAATTCTCGTCATGAAATTAAAATTCCACTGACTGGAGCTCCAAGCGGATGTGTACACGCAGCCTTACAATACTGTTTACAGCTCTTCGAGTCACGGTAAAATGTCATTTTTGGTACATAGCTAATTAAGATACACCTATGGTGTGGGTGCTTGTGTTTCTTAAGGAATCCGCCGTCTTGGTTTGTTTAGAAATGCATATTAGGCTAAGTGACATATAGGCCTACACACAAGACGGCAGAAATAGGGTAGATAGACTGAGTACAGTTGAGACACTTTTTGCCCACACAAAATCAAACAAAAAATAGATACTGAAAAGAAGTGATTTTCCACACAACATTCCACATGCTATTAGCTTGTAGACTAATATTATAAATCAATAATACCCATAAGTAGTTTATATTTTCTACAATTAGCTCATAAACATAAGGTGCATTTTTTGTCTTGACTGTGTCTCAACTGTACCCTATAGAGTACAGTTGAGACACCTACCTGAGACCCATCTTTAATGATGTATAGTTAACTAACCGTTAGTTGGAAAGTTGAATAAATAAAAACATAGCAATTGCAAAGTGTTTGTAGTTCAAATTCATTTATTTCATTTAAATTAGCGTTGGTTAAAAGGAATACATCATGAACAAAATGTGACACAGGAACAGATAGCGAACAGTAGCATAGTCAAAGTCAAAGTCAAAGTCAGCTTTATTGTCAATTTCTTCACATGTTCCAGACATACAAAGAGATCGAAATTACGTTTCTCACTATCCCACGGTGAAGACAAGACATATTTTTCCAATTTAAGTCCACAGACAAACATAACATTCAAGTAAACAAAAAAGTAAGTAAATAAGTAAATAAGAGGGCACATATAATAATGAAAAAATAAGAGCAGCAAAATTTGGTTGAAATTGTGCATAGACAGTCAATAAAATACTAGTGCAAAGTCAGGCCAATAAAAGGCTTGGGTAGTTCTGTTTGACCTAAGTAAGAAAGAAAGTGGCATAGTGGTGCAAGTTATGTAAGAGCAGCAGAAGTGTTGTGTTTTCAGGACAACAACACCAAGTTGTAAAGTGTACAAGTGTGCAAGTGTGCAAGTGGAGTAGTGCAGGCGGCCATTGTGGGTCCAATGTCCAGGATGTTATGTAGCTGAGGGTGGAGGGGGGAGAGGAGGGAGAGAGTTCAGCATCCTTACAGCTTGGTGTATGAAGCTGTTGGTGAGTCTGGTAGTGCGGGAGCGCAGGCTTCTGTACCTCTTCCCAGAGGGCAGTAGATCAAACAGATTGTGAGCGGGGTGACTTGCATCACTCACAATTTTGGTCGCCTTGCGGGTGAGGTGGGTGGTGTAAATGTCCTTCAGGGAGGGGAGTGAAGCACCAATAATCCTTCCAGCTGTGTTCACTATGCGCTGCAGGGCTTTCCTGTTGTATTCAGTGCAGCTTCCGCCCCACACAGCGATACAGCTGGAGAGGATGCTCTCAATGGTGCCTCGGTAGAATGTGGTCATGATGGCTGGTGGAGCACTTGCTCGCCTGAGTTTCCGCAGGAAGTACAGGCGGCGCTGAGCTCTCTTCGCCAGTGATGCAGTGTTGGTGGTCCAGGAGAGGTCTTCACTGATGTGCACCCCCAGGAATTTGGTGCTGCTCGCTCTCTCCACCACAGCACCGTCGATGGTCAGTGGCAGGTGTTGGGTGTGACCTCTCCGGAAGTCAACAACAATCTCTTTGGTCTTGCTGACGTTCAGCAGGAGGTTGTTGTCCCTGCACCACGTGGTCAGATGGTCGACCTCCAACCTGTATTGAGTCTCGTCGCCCTTGGTGATGAGACCCACCAGAGTTGTGTCGTCAGCAAATTTCACTATGTGATTGTTGCTGTAGGTTGCAGTGCAGTCATGCGTCAGTAGGGTGAAGAGCAGCGGACTGAGCACGCAGCCTTGGGGGGCCCCTGTGCTCAGTGTGATGCTGCTTGAGGTATTGTTGCCAACACGTACTACTTGGGGCCTCTGACAGAGGAAGTCCAGTAGCCAGTTGCAGAGGTAGGTACTGAGTCCCAGTTTGTCAAGTTTGCAGATGAGTTGTTGTGGTATTATGGTGTTGAATGCAGAACTGAAGTCTATAAACAGCAATCTCACATATGAGTCTCTTTTTTCCAGGTGGGTGAGGGCTGGGTGGAGGGCAGAGCAGATTGCATCCTCTGTAGACCGCTTGGCTCGGTATGCAAACTGGAAGGGGTCCAGGGTGGGGGGGAGAATGGCTTTGATATGTGACATGACAAGCCGCTCAAAGCACTTCATGATGATGGGTGTCAGTGCCACAGGGCGGTAGTCATTGAAGCAGGATGGAGCAGTTTTCTTCGGCACAGGTATGATGGTGGCAGCTTTGAAACATGATGGGACGATGGCTTGCTTCAGGGAAGTGTTAAAGATGTCTGTGAAGACATCCTTAAGCTCCCCTGCGCAGTCCTTCAGCGCACGACCTGGGATGTTGTCTGGACCTGTTGCCTTACGGGTGTTGATAGCAGCAAGTGTCCTCTTCACGCTGTCGGCAGAGAGGCACAGGGGCTGCTCATGTAGAGGGGGATGGGTCTTCTGTGGGCAGGTGCTGTTTTGTGCTTCAAAGCGAGCAAAGAAGCGGTTCAGGTTGTTGAGCAGAGGGATGTTGCTCTCACAGCTCTGTGGCGCGGGCTTGTAGTCCGTGAGGGCCTGAATGCCCTGCCATAGGCTTTGTGCATTCCTGCTGTCTTTGAAGTGGGTGGTTATCTTGTGAGTGTATTCCTTTTTTGCTTCCTTGATGCCACGGGACAGGTTGGCTCTCGCTGTTTTCATGCCAGCTTCATCCCCAGCTCTGTAGGCTTTGTCTCTGGCCCTCAGCAGCCTGAGGACATCCCCTGTCAGCCATGGCTTCCAGTTAGCCCGAGTGATGATGTCTTTTGTGTGGGTCACATCATCGATGCACTTGGTGATGTAAGAGGTTACAGTGTCTGTATACTCCTCTATGTCTGTCCGGTTGTTGTAAGTGGCTGCCTGCTTAAACATTTCCCAGTCTGTTGTGTCAAAGCAGTCTTGAAGAGCATCGGAGGCTCCCTCAGGCCACACTTTTACCTGCTTACGAACCGGTTTGTTCGCTTTTACCCTTTGTCTGTATGCGGGCATTAGCATAACAGTGATATGGTCTGAAAGTCCAATGTGGGGGAGGGGGGTGGCTTTGTATGCTCCTTTGTGTGTAGTGTAGACCAGGTCCAGGATGTTATCTCCTCTTGTTGGAAAATCAACATGCTGGTGTAGCTTTGGAAGTACAGTTTTGAGATCAGCATGGTTAAAATCTCCAGTGAAGATGGTGAAACCGTCTGGGTGTGCCGTCTGTTGTTCACTGACAGCCTGGTACAGTTCACTAAGAGCCGCGTTCTTATCGCTGTTGTTGTTGGTAGGCGGGATGTATACTGCGACTAGCAGAATCGCAGTAATTTCCCTTGGCAGGTAAAAAGGACGGCACTTTATGATCATAAACTCTGCCAGTGGTGAGCAGTGTTTGCATACTACTACAGTGTCCCGGCACCATTCGTCACGGATGTAAACACAGATTCCTCCTCCTCGTGATTTACCTCCCTTTACAATGGCCCTGTCTGCTCGATAGCATGCTAGCTGCTCCAGTTGTACAGCAGAGTCCGGAATGTTGTCATTTAACCAAGTCTCAGTGAAGACGAGCACACAGCAGTTACTTACTGTCCGGTTCGTTGATCTCAGCAGTCGTATGTGATCCATTTTGTTGTCCAGTGATCGTACATTTGCCAGGAGAATGGATGGTATGGCTGGACGAGTTGGGCTGGCCGCTAGCCTGGCCCGGACGCCTCCGCGCTTGCCCCTCTTCTGCTTCCTCGCACACCGCTTCCGACGCTTTCTTTCCGGGGGATGAGTAGCAGGCGAGTCCGGTGTTGTTGCAGGCCGGAGTAGTCCGAGTTCCTTTAGCGTCTCTGTTGCAAAGTCCAGAACGCTGCAAAACTTGCTTTTGCAGATGTCAATTAAAAACTGCCTGCTGTACTTGTAGTACAGCATAGCCTACGAATGGAATGTTCAAGTAGCCTAACACAATCCAATGTGTCATTCTAATGTGTCAGAATAATGTTTGTAATGATACCAGTTACGTTTAACAGCTATTCATTGTCGAAGGTGCATGGTGAAGTGAAATTCTTACTTTGGAAAAAAAAACATTTGCGATATCCTTGGATGGGAGATAGCCTACTTGTGTTGTTCAAATTTTCCATGATCAAAGAGGGCAATAATAAGCATGTGCATAGCAAAAATCACAATTTGTGCTTGCTGTGCAAGCAAGATATTTAATGTTGTCTCAACTGTAGCCTACACATGTCTCAACTGTACTCAGTCTACGACGGTAATAGGGGGAATTTCGATACAGGGCTCTGGTGTACTCCCAACTGCAATACAATGTTGTCCATGATAAGTATGGGATCATAATACAGTGATTCTGAAAAAGGCCTACTACGGACGTATGGCCACCCTAGGGATGCCCATTCACGTCGGGTAAATACGGTGTTCTATGCATTAGCCCACACACTTTATAACTAAAGTTTTCGCGACAACATGGGGCTCATGCGCAACAATGTTTAGGTTACATAATTTCCCTGCCTGCTAGCCTGACGTAGTCATAGTCACTTATAGTCAGAATAGAGCATCACAGTCCCGCCCCTCCTCCGAGAGAGCTTAGTTTCCGGAAGTAAATTTCCCATTCATTTCTCCCATTGACGTTTTGGAAAAATCCGTATCTAAAGAGTTTTAGAGCATGTCTTAGGCTAATCAGCTACGGAGTAACTCATAAGCATACAACATATCATTTCGAGTGAAAAAACGAAGAGAAAGTCCAAAAAAAGTCAAAGGTACAAGACTGTGTACATATTTTCATTTCTGAGCGAAGGAACTACTCAATCCCATAAACCACCGCGCCTCACTGAATAATATATAAGCAATGCACCATAGACTGTATATATAGAACTGGACAGTGTGGCTGCATTCTACAGTGTTCTATGGAATTGAAGCCGCCGAGGCGACGCCATCTTGGAAAATTTGGAGCCAATTTGAAGTGCGGCTGCGCAGCAAAAGTTGAAGCATGCGCAGTGAAGAGGAGTCGCGGTCAGGCACGCCCACTCAGTTGCCACTCAGCGAGTTAAACACGCCCCTTGTCAAGTGAAACCCGCCCCCTTCTCCTTTCCACAACGCAGGTCGACTCGGCGCCGAAGGCTAGCTGGCTGGATGAATTTTACGGCTGTGACTGAGTTAGCTAAACAGTACAAACAACAATCGGTTTGTTCTTGTCTGGTAAGTGTTGCGTATCAACTGAAACGTTTTTTTTGTCTATTGGTGTTCTTAAATACGTCTAAGAGAGCTTATTATGTTGATTATAGACTGACAATTTAGTATGGTGAATACTAATGAGCTAACAACAGAAATGCGGACAGCGAATTACATGCTAACGTTAGCAGCTACATTAACGTTACCGGGAGGCTAAGTTAGTCATTGAAGTGAAGATTAGCACACAGCTCCCTTAACAGTCGATGCATGATATACTTGGTTTTATTAGTTGTTGCTGTTTTCAAATATCATGTATGCCATCTCAACATGGAGTAACCATTGACTGTACATGGGGATTAATAACACTAGACAGTCAGTACAGTATATGATGTGATAAAGCAACGGTATGATGTGATAAAG
This sequence comes from Alosa sapidissima, assembly GCF_018492685.1. NCBI lineage: Eukaryota > Metazoa > Chordata > Actinopteri > Clupeiformes > Clupeidae > Alosa > Alosa sapidissima. Next base: position 20,402,479 of record NC_055965.1, on the reverse strand, counting down.
CAACGCAAGTTAACGTTAATGTAATGTGAAGCATGGACCTCATCAACCTCGTGTTAATGTAACTACTAGCCATTTTTTCTAACGTTAACGACACCTCTGTTAGAGCTACTTCTGTGACGGTAGGTCGGTAGCATAGACTGTAAAAAATAGATCGGTAGGTCAGTAGTTGTAGACCGCATAAGTGAATGATCGATAAATGAAACGCCTGCATTAAACACTAGCTGCTACGCCAAGAACCAGTCACTTCCCAGGGATATCGGTGAACATTTGAGAAAGACCTTAGTTTGTCATCTAACGTCCATGATCAGTCATACTGATAACGTTATTTTTCAAGCTGACGCAAGTTAATAACATTCACACCGCATATTTAAATGTGTAGTTAACATTATAGGTAGGCTGTGAAGTTTATTGCACACATATATTTAATTAATTGGTATTACTAGTGGTGTTGAGTGCCTGATTAGATGCTTTGTAATGTTGTAAAATTGTCTGACTAACTTTATTGTAACTTTCCTTTTTGCAGGTAAGATATGGGTGATGACTGAATGTACTGGAGGTGGCGGCAAGGTGGTCTCCATGGTCTACATTAGTCTGCAAGCAAGGGAATGCCTACGTGAAGATGTTTGGCTGGGGTGGTCTGAGGTGGCATGTCCTCCCCCTTTCTCCAAGTACCCTGACATCCATCTCCCTGACATCATCACCCACCGTCACTGGATCAACCTGAAGCCCCTTATACATGGGACATGGCACAGCACCACTACGTTCTGAAAACACATGACTTTCAATAACTTGCATGGCACCAAGAAAGGTCTGCCTCTGCTCTGAACCTTCTGTTAATGTGACATCATTTATACTTGAGGCTGTACACATCCCTTTGTTTCTATTTTCTTTATTAATGTCACCCAAACTTCAACTTTCTGTATGCCCCTGAACTCACACAAATTGTAAATTGCAATGCGCCATTTAACTAGTGGTGTAGTCGAGTTAGTTAGTTGTAGTGGTGGGTATACTGTGAGCAACCCCAAATGTTATTAAATACATATCCTTGCCTATTTTAAATGGGTTTACTGTGTAGTCCTGTGTATCACGTAGACTATACCACGGTCATTTAACTGCCTTGGTATTTAAGTCAGAGGCCATTGCTTAGTACTTAACTGTAGCCTACACAAAGATGTAGATGTTACAAGAATGTTAATATCAGAATAATTATTGGTTGATACTAAATCAATATTGAATGTTTTTTATTTCTTTTGTGTGATCTATCATTCAGAATGCTGCAACATGCCACAATCAGCCAAAGAGGACACATCGTAACTCCTCTCCTAGTTACTCTCCATTGGCTCCCTACAGTAGACAGAATTAAATTTAAATCTCTCACTTTGGCCTATAGGACATTGACTGGATCTGCTCCTTGTTATTTTAATTCAATGATCAAGATATACATCCCCAACCGCCCACTGTGGTCTTCTGATGAACTTCTGTTGTGTCGACCAGTCTTAAACGCTAGGTCAAATTCAAGACTCTTTTCCTCAGTGGTACCATGTTGGTGGAATGAGTTGCCCAGTGCTCTTCGTTCTTGTGATCGTTTTTGGTCTTTTAAGCACTTCTTATACATTATGGTTTGTATGCAGTAGTACTGTTTTATTTTCATTATAGGCTGTTGATTAATTTGACATTGTTTATTATTGATATTCTCCTTAATGTAGTCTTACCATGTTATTGTTATTATATTATTGATTGAATGGGCATTATTATTTATTATTGCTTTCCCCCCTCATTGTTTATTTCATTAGGCTATTGATTGATCCCTGTTTTAAGTATTATATTGTTTTGTATTTGTTAAGGGTAACCATAACCATCATAATGTGGTATTTTCTTATGCACTTGAAACAAAGAATAAAAATGTTTCTTTAAACATAGTACCACTTTAAACACATCACACACTGAACAGCAAAGTAGCTTCCTGATTATGTGTAAAATGTTTAGAGTATCCTGTCCTGATGTAGTAGGTCCATGTTCTCATATTTTTACAGCTGACATGAAGGCTGCAGTATTACATTTTTGATTTATAATGGAGCACCCTCTCTGGTGAAAGACTAGCAAGCCTGTGGTAGAGGCATACGATTACAGACATATTGAGAGGGCCTATCAATGAGTTGTCACAGTTTTCAATTTAGACGTATTATTTTGAAATGATGTACGTCTACGGGAGGATTTCTAATGCAAAATGCTTCTCCAGCAGTGCAATCGCAGGTAACAACGATACCTTAACGCATTTTCAGATACCGCTGTTCTGAGCATACTAAGCAAATTGGCCATTTGTAACTTTGAATCCCTCCTCACGTTAAGCTATGGTCCAATAATGTGTTCACTAAAACACAAGTAATGTTATTTGTCGGGCTGATTCATAAATGGGCATACCGAGGTTGTCGACCTAGCAGGCTAGGTGGCGTTTTTTGCCATTCGCAAAACTAAGCAAGAGTTAACGTTAATGAAACTTTACATCGCCTTCTCCAGTGACAAAGTATATTCAAATGAAGTTGCAACGATGATGGCGGCAATCACTGGTTACGTTAAACCATTTGAAACAAGTAGGACTGTAAATGATGGTGACTATGGCTAACGTCCCTTCGGATCAATATAGCAGAGCCCTTTTACTTTACCTATCAACTGGCTAATGCTAGCATGATGTAGCATGCTATGAGCTAATATACTTAGCATCTACGAAAGAACAGAACATATCTTTTTTCACAAAGAATCTGTCACAACTAACAACGATGTCTCTTACCAGCAACTACACAATGTATGACTATCAATATGTATTTAGTCAGACTGTGATAAGATATAGCCTAATGATAATAACAGCAACACTTATTTAGGTTAGATTATGTGTCGAAATCATAGGGTCGAAATCAGGTGTTAAAATAAGTGAGCGATGACGCGGTAGTGTCTGCAGCCAGCTGTCAATCATAGGTGTAAACACGCCCTTTTAGATTTGTTAATATAACATTAAAAAAAATAATTTCAGCGAGAAAAGAAAAATTGTGTGTATTGAAGCATCTTGAAAACTATTTTTTCGAATAAAAAGTTGTTGATACAAAAATAGTTTTAGATGAGAAAAGTGACACGGAAAGTTGGCTACTTGGCCATTGAAATACATGGGGATGGGCGGAGTTACACATTGTACTGCAGCCAGCCACCAGGGGGCTCTGGACTAACGCTCGCATCACTCTTAACAGACGGCACACTGTCCAGTTCTATATATACAGTCTATGCAATGCACGAACCAGCGCGAAATAATTTCCAACCGGTGACAGCACGCGAACCCTTTCCTCCAAACAGTGATTTTTATATAGTGAATGTGCAGTTAATAGCAGTTATTTCAGGAGTAATCTTGCAAATAATCGTGTTTTGGTATTGAATGTTATATTTACCATTGTGTATTTTATATCGTGTGTGTGTGTGTGTGTGTGAAAGCGGTTAACGTTAGCAACATTGTGCAGTGCTTCGTATCTGACTGCCATCCTGATGCATGGACCGGTGCATGGTCTGCTCTTGGACCACCATATTCAGTTTGCTGTGAATTATTACGCAAAATGTTCATTAAATGTACGAAGAAGTATTTCTAGGTTAATGATTGATGATATGACTCGTACAGTATGAAGGCTACACTAGCCTAGCTAATGTTAACTAGCATTACCAATCTCCCTGCAAAACTCACCACACAACTTTGTAGGTCTTGTCCCTCATGCTGGCCCTTACAAAACCCACAAGCTAACCATCGGACACACAACAGTCAATAATGTGACCTGATTTAAAGTGGTTTTCACCCCTTTGGACACTTTTGATTTCGTCCTTGAAACAGTGACATTTTCACGGGGGCATGGACGGTTTGCTAACCATTTTACTGCAGTGTCTAGCTGCTAGCCGGTGGTAGCATCCAGCTTGCATGTGCTATCAGCTAGCTAGCTAGTTCAAAAGTTGAAGTACTTAATGAGATAAAGGGCTTTTTATGCCTCGACTAAGTTGATGTTTCCTATAAACAACAATTCATGTTCATAGAAACAACAAGGTCACTAAAACATAATGTTAGCAGCATTATAATGACATTCTAATGTCTGAAAGGCTAATGATTAGCCAATCGGCTACCTGAAAAGTTAAGTGTTTAAACTAGCATTCAGTATTCTATTTGATGGTGTATTGGCCCTGACTAAGTTCGTGTGATATATAAACCACAATCCTTGTTGATACAAGTACCAATGTTCGTCTAGAAAGTTTTTATTCACATTAAGATTTTCGCCATCTTTGTCAATAATTTTCGCTGATAAAGTTTCAAACTATGATCATAACGGCCTTTCCACCAATCAGAGGCATCCCTGTGGGATTGTTCAGGATTGTGGGTAATGAAGTACTTATCCAAGACATCGCGATTAAAAGACATTTATTTCAAAACAAGGTTAGTGCCCCTTGAATTTTCGCCCTCTATATGACCATATACAATCGCTTAGTACAGCATTAGCTGGTTTTGAGTCTACCATATGCAGTTAAGTTTTTATGGCTTATACCCGAATTGTCAATGGAGAAATTGCATTGAATTCTTACTTCCGGAAACTCCTGTGGGCGGGACTGTGATGCTCTATATGCTCCACCTCAAATGTTGTGGGTGGGACTAAGTTCGGAATGGCACCCAGGCTACCTGCCTGCACAAAGGGTCATCAGATAGGCCTAAACATTTAGGAAAGGCATGACAACTTTAGCATATCGCTCCTCCTCACTGAGGTGCATTGTTCACTACGAAAGCAAAAGCCCTTTATTTCACCCTTACAAATGTCTTACTTTTTACCTTAAAACCCTTTTAAGTAGAAATGTGCATATATAAAGGGTTGATAAATGGAAAAAGCCTTCTGAATATACCCCTTATTTTTTATTTTTTTATTTGCCTTAATATCCACCCTTGATCAAGGAATCCCTGAATTAACATGCTTAAATTGTCCTTAATTACCCACTAAATTACAACAAATAAAGGGACCCCCTTGGCCCCTGACTTGACACCTTAAATGTAAGGGTTTCACGCTCACACCTTAAATGGCATTTTAAGGTAAAATGAAGGCCCTGTTTTACAAATTAAGGACCCCTTAATAAAAAATAAATGGTTTTGGTATGTTTTCAGGGGTATTGTAAGGTAAATTTCATGTTCAAAATCATGTTTCATTGTGGTTATTATGGGGTCAATTGTTCCCTTGACTCTTGGTGGCAGTGGAAGTTCCACTGTGGAACATCATCATTCAGACATTAAAACTGTGTCCACTCATTTATTGAGATAGATTTCAAACATCACATAAGAGGCTGACACAATTAAATTATTGGAAAAGGAACACTCTTGACACCAATCTGAACTCAAGAGCTAAAGTGTAGACTTTTGATTCCCTACAAATAAACCAGGGCAGTGGTAGTGTAACCTAGTGGCAAAGTAACTTGCCTAGCATACAGGAGCCACAGTATTTAACGGCTACCACCGCTGTGCCCTTGAGCAAGGCACTTAACCCTGAGTTGCTCCAGGGAGACTAGCCCCTTTGAGTCACTTTGGATTAGGGATGTAACGGTATGAAAATTTAACCTCACGGTTATAGTGACCAAAATTATCACGGTTTTCAGTATTATCACGGTATTTCTAAAAGTGTGTTCAATATGTTCAGAAAGCACTGATAGGCCTACACAAGCTGAAATAGTTTCAAAAAGTGTTCATGTTTAATTGGCTATGTGCTTGTAGCTTAACTTACCCTACCATAACTTCTATTTCTGTTATTTGGATGCAATGAGTGAGAAGTAAGAGTTCAAAATAAAACTTTAGGCTACTGTATTCTCCTGATAACGTGAGTGGAATGGATTTAATGTGGACGCGAACATAAAAAGACGCAGAGTGGCTACATGATACAGTGCACATTTTGCGGTGAAAAAGTTCCGCCTTTTAAAATCAGGTGTAGCCTAATAAAAATCGTAGTTAAAACCATAAATTAGACAACAGAATCAGTAGGGGACCAGTTTTGTTCCATTGTACCAGGCCTACTGTATGTCAAAAGCAGGCTCGGATGAAGCTGGGAAGGATTAAACACACGGTTTCCACATCGCGGTAATCAACAGTGATAATCATGATGTTTGAAATGAAAACGGTAATTATTATCGTTAACATTTTTATCGCCGTTTACCATTATACCGGTAATCGTTACATCCCTACTTTGGATACAAGTTAGTTAAATACAGAAACATTATCCTACTTGACTATCACAAGTTTCCAAAATTAGGTCTACAGTATACCTTTAACTGTGTTAAATCAGTGTATCGTTAGAATTACTAGCTGATAACCTGTGTATGATGTGGGTCAATAAGGGAATAATGTGTCATAAAAACATGACTATGAATGAGGAAGTGAATTTAGGGTTAAGATCAAAATCATTAAACCCACAATATCTAAAGGCTTAGGCCTATATTTTTACATGGTGAGCACTGCATGTGATTTTTGCATATACCGGTAATCATCCAGATATATAAAACATACATGCAGCATGTACTGTAAATCAAATATCTACTAGGCCTACTTCATCCATTTTCAATTTTAATCACTCCGAAGAGTATGTAGAAGTAGCCTATTCTATACTCTTTGTCACTCAGAACAGTGCTTATGAAAGGTAAACACTACACTCTTGTGGTCATACGTCAGTACTGCATTTCCATATGATTTACAATACATTTACATTTGGCGGACGCGTTTATCCAAAGTGGCTTACATCATTACACCATTTAAGCATTTTAACATTTAAGCTACAGCTACAGCAAAAGAATAACATTTAAGATACAGTGAAGGGGAGATTATAGCCAGGACTTCCACTGCATCTGTCAATACTAGTACTAGAGGATAGGAGTGCCTACATATTGTACTACTCAAAGTATGGTAGGAGGAGAAGTGGTAGAGGAGGAGCTCATTGATCAGCGGGATACTATGTGCTCTTTTTGGTTTATTAAAGACCAGATGGGCCGTAGCGCTCGGGACCATCTGACTCTGCACTCCAAAGAGGTTCCATGAGCTTAACATCTCCATTTGACTGCTGAGATCCTGAAAAAGTTAATTGAGCATAATTGGCTAGTGTTTAGCCTGAGTGTGTTTTAGTATTCACCTTATTCAGGTGGCGGCCATAGTGTGAACCAAAACGAGGCTACAGGGTACACTGACTATATCATTAATGCATTTTCGCCACCTCCTAGCAAATGCACAACAATCCGGTTTGTGTACCCTGTAGCCTCGTTTTGATTTACAATAGCCGCCACCTGAATAAGGCAGATAGTGTAGGCCTATAGCCTGACGTTGTCATACTCAAATTCTAGTCAGAATATGAGTCTGATACTGCTCCATTGGGACGTAATTATGGGGCGTGCTTCAACCGATACAGGGGGGAATGCCTCTGCACTCAATTGGATAGACCTAACCAATCAGAGCAACAAAATAGCTTACCGTGAGGTGTAGGAAGAAAACACACGAACCATTCTTCTGCTCCTATATCCCCTCCGTTTTTAAAATAATTCTGTTGAACAGTGATATGCTACAAACATGTTAAACAGCTGGGAAAGGCTGTCGCAAATCCCTCGAACAGGTGGTCAATCAGAGATTTCAAACGAACGAGGGAACATGTCGCAATGCAACAGCGCTGTTTTCCCTTGATGAAAGTGAAACCACCAGTTTTCGCACATCTCAACTTTGGCCAAAGTTTTCAGAAATAATCGTTTTCAGTGATACAAACTCATTAAATAATATGAATTTTCCATATGGGGTCTTAAAAGTCATGTAGCCACAGCGTTTTTGTTTCAAACATAAGCCTAATCTAAGCGTGCTCAGATGACGTGATAGACCAAGCGCTGTTGCTCACCTGTCCATCATCGTAAAGCCTGATTTGATTGGTCCGCCTGATTTAGGGCGAGCATACTTGCCCCACAATGGAGCAATGCCAGACCGAACTTCCCGTGGGGCG
>NC_055965.1:20214458-20391958 GCF_018492685.1 Alosa sapidissima | reverse complement strand
GATGATGTTCCCCTTAAAAAAAACACACAATGCAATAGACAGCAGCTTACCAGAGAACACATCTGAGTGTTGTACATTACATTACATTACACTACATTATTCTTAGGTCAGAATATGTGCTTTAAACAAGATTTACCCACTACCCAATTCCCATCTACACAGTCCATGAGAAGCTAAACAATACTAAACATGAGGTATACAATGAGTTGCACTTTTAAATCCTTTAAAATCCTGGTGAAGGCCCCAGCTGTGGCGCAACTGGCTGGGGCACCTGCGCCGTGCGCCGGCGACCCGGGTTCGATTCCCGCCCCGTGGTCCTTTCCGGATCCCACCCGACTCTCTCTCCCACTCACTTCCTGTCGTTCTCCACTGTCCTGTCTGATTAAAGGCATAAAAAGCCCCCCAAAAAATAAAAAATCCTGGTGAAAATAAAGAAGATAAAAAACTTTTAAATTCTACTCTTTTACCCAGCCCCTGTACTATACATATTACTGGACCGTTCTTGACCTGAAAACTGCATGTAGTTTGGTTACAATATTAGTACGCACTGTGAGAATGAAGCACATGGGTCCAAGAAAGCTCCAGTTGAATCCGTAATCAACCTGTAGCCAGCACCTTTGTGACAGAGTGAGAGAGTGAGAAAGATGAAACAGCATATGAAACACAGGAACTGGAGGAGACCTGTCTTGGCTACAGGGAGATAAAAGCTCTTGGACAATGCAGCATGTCAATTTATCTATACTGTATAAATGAATGAATGAATGAATGAATGAAATGCAATGAAAACATTTCATTTCTGTTGTCCTGTCCTGGAAAGCCTGAAGTCACCCTCGTTAGGGGAGAGGACTATTGTGCTCTAACTTGTCTAGTGAGTTAACTGAGTTAACTGTCTTGGCTACAGGAAGATAAAAGCTCTTGGATCCATGAGACAATTGCTCCATGCTGTATAAATTAACAAATTAATTAATTCATTAATTTCATTTATGAACAAATGGAGCATAGCGTTAATTCAGGCAGGCCACGGAGTTGAGTTTGAGTTTATTCACAATACCACTTCAAACATTACAAAAAAACAGTATGGGTATGAGTCACGCCCAGCAACTTGGCTAACTGCTCAGCTGACTACCCAGCTGATTGATCAGCTGATCACTCGCTCTTATATTGGTGGACATCATTCAAGGCGCCCTTTGTAAAGGGAAACTATGCAGTATTGGCAGTTTCCTTACTGTTTTTTCGGTTTTTGCTTCTTTTTCGCTGGCTCTGTCATGACGAATGTCTGAGAAACTCCATCGCTATCTTTTTCTAGCCGGAGCCTGGAGTGTATGTGTATTTGAATGCAGTAAAGCAATTCGTTACACTCATTATACTTCCTGACACTGAGGCGGGGAAGCCATTCCAATGACTCTGAAGCAGTTAAATGAAGGTAAATTAAGCTAAAAAACTTGCATATTAAGCTAAAAAACCTGCATAGTGTGCCTGTGTCTGTTCTGTACCCTATGGGGGGTTTATCTTGCTGCTCTCTCTGCATTAGGCTTTCCATGTTTGCACATGGAAGTGCAGGGGGCTCCCAGAACAGAACCATACCGCCAAATGAAACATTATGCATTACCAATACCAATCAAACTTCTTGACAAAGTGGTCCTGACTGAAATGAGTTAATGAGTGAATGAACAAAAGAATGAATGAATGAATGAAATGCAATAAAAACAATTCTGTTGTCCTATCCTGGAAAGCCTGACACACACACACGTTCTGCAAGCAACAGCATGCAGCAGTTTTTAATGTAGATCTTTTGTTTTCACTTTGGGTTGGATCATCATATTTCACATGCAGATCACTTTTCCATGTCTTGTTTTATGGACAGCTAGTTTTGGCATCATCTTTTCAAGTTAATTTTGATAGTATAGAAACACAAGAGTTGTTCACACACTAACCATCCCAGGTTGTGCAAAGATCTTCACAGCGGCTTTTATCAGCCAGCATCCATTTCAGTTTATTTGGAACCTCAAGGGCAGAGCTGCACCTACAGTGGCTATCCTACATATCGCACCAATGGATGTTGGTGGTCTACCAATGAAAGAAGCTCTTTTCAAATATGAACACTCAGTACTAAATGCAGACAATACATACAGTTTAATCCACATTTGCATGGCAGGCTTACTGTCAGATGGCGTAGGGTAATGTTGACTGGGTTTGGCAGTGTGTTGTTCAGGGTCTTCAGGGCGAGATGACCGATACTACTTTGGACATCATCGTGTTCTTCACTGTATGGTCATCTGAGCGGAAAAGGCTGGCATTGAGGACTTCCTCCATGTTGTTGTACACAACAAGGGCAACAGACGCTGAACCTAGGACACAAACAAAGGTGATTGGCGATATCCATCGGGTAGGGCTGTGGATATCAGTTGAGACGTCATGATGACTAAACAGAGAATAATGTTCTTTATGCTCAAAGAGCACTGATTCCAATTTGTTCTAAGCACAACTAAAAACAGTAAAAGTACTTTAAGAGTATTATAGTGCACATACTCTCTCCCTGATTTGGTGAAGATTATTATATATATGTATAAGTATATATATACTCTTTTGATCCCGTGAGGGAAATTTGGTCTCTGCATTTATCCCAATCCGTGAATTAGTGAAACACACACAGCACACAGTGAGGTGAAGCACACACTAATCCCGGCACAGTGAGCTGCCTGCATCAAAAGCGGCGCTCGGGGAGCAGTGAGGGGTTAGGTGCTTTGCTCAAGGGCACTTCAGTCGTGCCTACTGGTCGGGGTTCGAACCGGCAACCCTCCGGTTATAAGTCCGAAGTGCTAACCAGTAGGCCACCGTTTCCCCCCTTATTATCGTAATCGAAAAGAACAAAAAGAGAAATACAACATAATATTTCCAGAATTTTTTCCCCGATGGGGCACCACTCCCCTCCATAATAAAGGACATACCGTTGTAGTTCTTTGCAATCCCATGGAGGTCTATTTCCAGAGTGACATCAGTGGTGGTCAGGTGTGAGAGCCCTGACCGGGAGGCATTTGGCCCAACACTCACGATGTGTACCTCTGAGGGAACCACAGGAGACATGCATGGGTCATGTACACTCAGGGGTTAAAGTGGGGGGGACCGGGGAGGAACGCAGTTCCACCACCTCAGATAAATTAATAATAAATATATTCTTTCATACCAACAATATAGCACAATGATATTGTTAAAATAAATGGTGAGTTAATTATTTGACTAAGATTTTCAGAAAATGTATGTGAATGCTAGAATTCGCATCAAAACATTGGATGGGAATTCAGCTACTGGCATCATCATCATCATCAGCCCTCTGATCGTTCATTCTGATTCTAGATTCTGATTCTGATCTACGATTCTGTGGCAAGAACAAATACACACCTGTGCTGTTGGTGATGATGTTTGTGACGTGATGGTGGACAGTAGGCTGGACCAGCTCAGCTATCAGACTTTCTGTCGACCTGAAGAGGTCATCTGCATGCAGGACCTGGCCTTGGCGACCTTTATCAAATATCTCATCTACCATCTCAGCTGCAGCCTGCACAGTAGACAGGGACACAGACGACAATGCCATATACACAGTATGTGAAACAGACTTAACTTTGAACCCTGCACTGTCTATACTGTTCACATTGCACTACGTAAATGTTTCCTTCAAACGTGCATACTCCACTTTTTTTTTTGTTGCACTCCTGGTTAGACACTAACTGCACTTTGTTGTCTCTGATAGTGAGGAGCAGACAGGAACATAGTGGGACTGATAGTGAGGAGCAGACAGGAACATAGTGGGAGAGGGAGAGATGAGAAATGATCTCTCCGCGTCCCCTTTGATATGGGACCTGTGTGGTGGTATATATGCCCTATGGCTACCCCCAATAATACTACTCTGATATGGGACCTGTATGTGTATATGCTCTATGGCTACCCCCAATATTACTACTCTGATATGGGACCTGTATGTGTATATGCTCTATTGCTACCCCCAATATTACTACTCTGACTCTTCTTCATACATCAATATGTGTTCATCGTATACAGTATTTCAACATCTAAAAGTGGTTCATCACTTACCTTACAGATCTCAGGGCTGGATGCATTCCAGGCTGAAAACATAAATACAGCTGGTCATATTATTTGTTGTAAACATTTAATACAGCATATAACACTGACAGGAAGCAACTGTCATCCAACACATACTTGAATTTGTAAACTTTTGAAAACAACGGCAGGCAGAAAAAAACACCACCACCACCGACAAAACACAATAAAGAACAGAAATTAGTATTTTAGTAAGTAAGTAAGTAACAGAATGATATACTACTGGTTGTCTTGCCACACTTGTTAAAAGACAAAGACTGCCTGCTTGCCTTTGCAGGGAATGTAGCCCTCATTACAAGTGCAGTGAAAGCTGCCGATGGTGTTGGAGCAAGATGCAGACCCGCCGGCTCCACAGATGTCAGGCCGCTCCGAGCACTCATCTACATCTGAACAAGAAACAGGGATAGAATAGTTTGCCTTCGACACACACACAATCAGGGACGATACAAATGACAGAATCAAGGTCTTTTCACATTCACTTGTCATATACACTGCTTAAATAGGCCTACTTGTCTAGCGTAGTTCCAACTGTACAGAACTACAATGACACTCAGTACACTGATCCAGATTTCACCATCCTCAGTGACAAGTCTTCATTCTACATTACCTGTTTAAGAACCGCCACATTTGTTGAGGGCACTATGTACAGTAGCCTAAACAAACACAACTGAATGAACTTTGAGTGCTGTATTTTCAGAGTGTAAGGAAAGCACACCAAGGAATCAATAGCCAACAGGCTCTCCTGCACATGTTCAACGGTCTGCACTATGTCCTGATGACGACAAAAATATTGTCACTTAGAAGTCAAGTACAATGTAATCTCTTACATTTGTTAAAACTTTTTTTAAAAATGTAATACAAGCTCACTGCTCCGGTTTAGTGCGTGCTTCACCTCACTGTGTGTTCACTAATTCACAGACAGGATAAATGCAGAGACCAAATTCCATGTATATGCAAGTATACTTGGCCTAGAAACCTGATTTACATTTACATTAAACAAAACATTTACATTTAACAAAACACCGTGCCACCAAACATTGTTTAGCACTTGGGTTCCCCGAGTTTTTCTCTTCTTGATGGTGGACTTCAATCTGAATGTTTGTAGTCATTTTGAATTTATTCTCATATCTGTTAAAAGACAAATTCAACAATGTATTGAGATATTTAAAAACATATCCTCCATTATAATTAGATTAAATAATTGCAATTACTTATAGTAATAAAGACAACATTCATATTATTGTTGTCTTTAACACCAGGATTTATTTTCTCAGACTACTATTGATATTTAGAATGTCAAAATTTAGCTTTCGCATCCAAGGCTGTGTTCTATGTGTGTATGATTCACCATGTGTAATACATACTCACACGTGCAACAGGGTAGCATAGACCTATGGTAATATATTAACAAAAAAACATTCACTTTGGGCATTTTATGTAAAAGGCGTCATGCCAAAAGACAATGAAAAGCGTTAGGCCTACTGACGTGGGAGTGCTGACAATAGCCTTCTTGATTTATTGTAAAGAAAAAGAGCTATAACTCACATTACATTATAGTGTGACAGTGACACCCCATGATATTTTGTTGGGGCAAAATCTGTGTTATCAATTCGACATCTGTGTTATCAATTCGTATGTACTTAAATAAGGAACAATTGCATCCCTTTTATTGTTTTTATTCTAAATCTAACTTTGTGAAATGTGCTTGGGACAGTCACGATATGAGCTTTGTTTGGAATTTGTGGAAAAATAGGAATATGAATGTCACGAATGCTCTGTATGTTCATATAAAACAGCATTTTCTGAAGAAGAAAAAAATAAGACCACATATCTTTGCAGATTTTAATATTATTTAGTTATGTTTGACACTAGGGACCAAAAAACGCCACCCTTCAATGATTTACCTGTCGCGCGTTTTAAAATTATGTTTGTCCCTTATCGCGGCTGGTAGAAAGCAGAACAAGTTCAGCGCACACCCGAGAATCTCAGCTGGCGGGATATTTGGAGAGAATGATATCTCCTGCAACTCCTTTGGAATGTCTGCCTTGTTATTAGTTGCAGTCAACTTAACATTAAACTAATATCTTACCTAATAGCCTATCTTGTAACCTTCGGATCAACATTTTCGCTAACGTGAGCTTTCCCTGCACCAGCCAGTCATAATGGACGAAGTAAGTCATTAGTCTTTATTTTGGTATCGTTAGTCTACACACTTTGTAGCTTATATTTTTCTGATTCGATTAACTTCTAAGACAGTCCACATCAACTGTGCATTGATAGCATGTCTGGATTATTGGCTAACTATCAGAAAATAGCCTAATGTAACTTTGTTGTTCAAGTTAGTTGCCTTTATCAATGCAATGGAAACTAATGTATCGAGGTGATTAGATAAGCGCTAATGTTAATCGACCATACTGGGTTATAATTTGGAACTGGGTAGCCTATTGTTTAGTCTGTCTTGTAATTTTTTCCACAGGAGTTGGACTGCAAACCAGTTGTTACGCCCACTTGTAAGATTGAACCGGACCCTTTGGAACCGTTGGAGGACAAACCTAACATTGATGGTCCAGAAATGCAACATTTGGGAATTAAGGTGGAAGTAATTAAAGTAGAAAACCAAGAAGAAGAGGAAGAGGAGGTGGATGTGGACAACATATTGGATCCCGCGCACAGTGAGTAGCCTAAAGAGAGCGCGACTGGTTGTCTTTTGACTGAACAGATCAGTGAAAGTTCTAGAAAACACAACAGCTACAACTTCTCAACTTATTCATGTGCATAAGTCCTAATTCTAGAAGTCACATATTAACTGTATGCTTACAGTTCTGCTACAGTACAAAACACATTCACACACCTGCATCACACTTGAATTTCCCCTAGGGATCAATAAAGTATCTATCTATCTATCTATCTATCTATCTAACTAACTAACTAACTAACACAAGGCCCACTTTCTCAAATCCTTCATTACAATGACACAAATCCCATGCAATACAATTTATGATTACACTCACACTTTGGGTATAGTTTCATAGAATATGGTGCGAAACATAGTCAGATACCCAAGAAGGGAAGACATGGCCGTGTTTCCCACAGAATTAAATTCTATTTGTGGTGGTAGGTTTGCGGAATTAACTTGAATGCAACAGTTTTTAACAAATTAGCACAGTGTGGTTATGATGCTAACCAGATTTAAGCACAATTTAGTATAACCTGGACAATCATTGTGTGGTGGTCAATGTTGATATTGTGGTGGGCCGCCACAAATAAGTCAATGTATGGGAAACACTGCATGGGCACTACAGCAACTGTAGCAAAACTGTGAGCTTATGAGTCTCCTGATTTGTGACTTGTAGGGTTTGTGCACCTACAATAAAAAAAAAATAAAGGAAAAGAATCGAGACTCATTGAGATGGAAGTCATTTCATTAAATTGAATAATTGCTATTTTTAAATTACAAAATTACTATTTGAGGTCCAACAGCAAAGATTATAAAACAAATTTCAGAAAGTAACTGTGCCATTATGCGGATATGGCATGTAACGTTACTGTACATAACTTACAAGCACTTTGTTTGAAGCAGGTTGAACTATTTGCCACTTCTCTCTGACTTCCCTGATTCGCTGACAAAGCAAATCAATATTACTGAATGTTTTTCCAATTTAGTGTCGAATGGGTGACATTTCACCAAGCCTTCAGGCCACACACAGTCAAATGATGTTGATGGTCAATTGTTTTATTGCTCATTTGTTTTCTTTTTGGACATTTTAAACGTTGAATTTCCCCTTGGGGATCAATAAAGTATATCTCTCTCTCTCTCTCTCTCTCTCTATCTATCTATCTATCTATCTATCTATCTATCTATCTATCTCTATCTATCTATCTATCTATCTATCTATCTATCTAAAAGAAAATGTTCTCTTGTTTTTAATTGTCTAACATAGTCAGGTTTGCTCTTTTTAAGATGTATCCAATAATTCATTTTTTTATAGATTAAGATTATTTATGTATTCTTAAAGCAACATAATATAGTTCTTTTTGTTTAATATTATGGCTTCAAACTCAGTTTTATGATATGTGGACTTATAATAAGCAGAATTGCATCTCTTTCAATACCAATTCGATAAGGCATGGCATGGATCACTGACATTAATGTCTAAGGCCTATCAGTTTGCTTACATGAAGACACTAAGAAAAATAAACATTGTCCTGTGTGTGTTTGTGCGTGTGTTTGTTTGTTTGTATTTGTGTACGTGTGTTTGTGTGTTCTCCCCACTTAATGGACCCTATATCCCGTTGCTAGCACACAAAAAGCGTTTTAGCCGCGAGGAGTCGTCGATACTGTGGAGGGAGGTGCTCAGTCACTGGGACGAGCTCTTTGGCCAGCGCAGCAACCTGCTCCCCAGGGTGGGCCGAGGTTCCGTTTGGAACGAGGTGGCCGCCGCCGTCCAGGCGTCGTCCGGGGTGGTGCGGGACGGGGAAGAGGTCCGCAGGAAGTGGTGCTACTTCAAGAACCAGCTGAGAGCCAAGCTGGCGGTCATTAATGCCTCGGGAGAGGAGGAGGAGAAGCCTGGGGCAGGCCTCAGTGAGTTGGAGGCAGAAGTGGCCATGAAGATGAAGGAGACGACCACTGGAAGAGACGCCGGACATGAGGTCGACGGTAAGCGCGAGAGACGGCCTATAGAATTAGAATGTAAAATGATCTTTTTTTGTTGTTGTTTTCTACCAATGCTTGCAGTAGTTTTGTTTTTTTACCCTTGTTTGCTGTGTACACTAAAGCTCTGAATTGGGTCTTCAAGATGGTCAGATACAGATTTTGTTTGCACCACCACATAAAAGGGGTTCACATGTACAGCCTTGTTTATTGTGCTTCAGAGAATGATGCCATACAGATTGCATATATAATTCAAAGTGGTTGTTAGTATGTTTATAGCCTTGAGGTGTCAAATATGGAAAGCTTCAAAGTAGCTGGCCAAGTTGAGGGGAGCAATCTAAAGTAGTTTAGTAATTTTCTTTGCAGATCATAACTGGGTTCTTATCATGGTTAGCTAGACTGATGCAGATCATAACTGGGTTCTTATCATAGTTAGCTAGACTGATGCAGATCATAACTGGGTTCTTATCATGGATAGATAGACTGATGCAGATCATAACTGGGTTCTTATCATAGTTAGCTAGACTGATGCAGATCATAACTTGGTTCTTATTGTAATTAGATTGACGGATGCAGTTCCCATAGTATTTGCATATTTTTAGATGGCTTTCTACTAGGGTGACCAGACGTCCTGAGCAATTCGGGACAGTCCCGAAATCTAAGCGTTTATCCCGAATCCGGCCCTAATTGTCCCGAAAATTATACTCAATCAGAATACTGAGTAGTTATTTTCTGATAAACATTAAAAACTGTCCGTAGAGAGGTTGAGTCGACTGCATGCAGCCCCCGACGGCAGCTATTGCTAAGTGTCTGGAATCGGATGCAGCCCTGGCTACTTTGTTTCTTTTTTGAAGTTTTATAATTAGGCGCGAATATGCACTGATTTTAGCTAATTTTTATTAATTCCTTGACATGGATGATGTACCGGAACCCCAACACGCCGCTAAAAAGCAAAAGCGTCTATGCAGGTACCGGGAGGAGTGGGTGGAGGTACCCGTGGATTGACAAAGCCTTAAGCGACGAGATGAAAGCATTCTGCAAAGTGTGTAGAAGAGAGTTTGGAGTTTCTCACGGAGGGGAGGCAGATGTTAGACTACATGCTAGCAGCAAGCTACACTGTGCCAACACCGCGACAGTAAAGACCAACACGTTAGGCTATTATCCTTATTCTGAAAGGTCTGATTTGCACTGTTACGCATTGTTTTTTATTTCCCCACAATGACATTTTCATGACGAGTTCATGATTTCTCTGTTGTATTTTGAGGCAGACTTGATGTTTGAATAAAAATGTGTTTTGGTACAGGTTTGAAAATTCATTATCTTTTATAATAGTCTATGTAGGCCTACAACCACACCCTCCCCCCCCCCCCCCCCCCCCCACGAAAAAAAAAGCGTCCCGAATTTCAGATCTCATCTGGTCACCCTACTTTCTACATTTTATCATTCTTTTATCATCTCACCTTGGAGTCAAACTGTAATTACTTTAGTGATGATTGTTTGGAGATGATGAATTTATTTATTGAAAATGGCTCACTAATTATAAGTACTACGTTAATTAATTATAACTACTGCACTAATTATACGCTGTACCCCCCTCCCTCCCTCTCTTTTTAGAAATGCCACAAGACCATGACAAAACATGTAAGTTGTTTCTCTTTATTAAAATGAGGCCAACGCTTGCTTTATGTGCCTTTATTTATGATCTACTTATTCACAATGTCAAATGCTCACTGCCCCAGTTCTTGACTCGTGCCATGTTCTCTAGGCCAGGCCTACAACAAGCGCTTCAGCAAAGACGAAGAGGAGATTTTATACAAGGAGGTCCTTCGTCACTGGGAGGAGCTTTTCGGCGAGCGCCACAACCTCCTACCTCGCGGCGGCCGCACCGCCATCTGGAACCGCATCGCCGCCAAGATGAACACCAGCTCCAGGCCGATCGTGGCCCGCAACGGGGAGGACGTGAGGAAGAAGTGGGGCCACCTCAAGAAGCAGAAGCTCCACGCGAAAGCCGTGCAGTCGGGGGGTCTGGAGCCCACTGGAGAGCATAGGGGGGCCGACGGAGAGGACCTCAGCCTGCTGAAGCAGAGGATCGTGTCCAGGATGAAGCAGGATGCAGCTGAGGGCAGGACAGGGATGGGGGCCAGTGAGTATCCCGTCCTGCTGGTTTGCTTTTGCTTTTAGGCATTTGCTTGCCTTTGTCCAAATAAAAGCCCCACTGTCAAAACATTTGGGTTCTAAGTACAACAAGGGCCTGTGGCCCCCTGGTGGTTCACAAAGGCATTGTAGGTGAGACCTGACCAAGCTTTTAATAATGTAGTTTTCACTGTGGAAATCACTATTTTTATTCAGCACTGACACCACCTGAAACAGAATGTCATATTTTGAAAGAATCAACTCGAGAGCTATGACAAAAGTAGCAGTGCTTGATTTGTCTGAATAGAGATGGACAAAGTTTCAGACATTTTTAGAAATTACTACACTGATCTGATTGAACAGTCATCATGCCTTGCAGTCGACATCAGAATCAGAATTTCCAAGGACAAAATAAGGAATCTGACTTGGTGAAATGGTGCAGGACACATAGGAAGTATTTAAAACATGTCTCAACTGTAAATAAGGCACATTTTCTAATGTTTGAATAGACAAAAATGAGAAAAAACCTCAGTAACGCCCCTTTCCTGATCTCTCCTTTCCCTAAAACCTCCAATCTCCAGCCTCCAGTCGGCGTTTCGCCAAAGAGGAGGAGGACCTTCTCTACACGGAGATCCTCCACCACTGGGAGGCGCTGTTCGGCGAGCGCAACCAACTCCTGCCGCGCGGCAGCAGCGTCCCCGTTTGGACACAGGTCACGGCCAAGCTCAACGCCGCCACCGCCACGCCAGGAGCCAGGCCACGGGACGTGGAGGAGGTGCGCAAGAAGTGGAACAACCTGAAGAACCAGCTGAAGGCCAAGCTGGCGCCCGCCTGGGCATCGGACGGCCGGGGTGGAGGTGGGGTTGGCGTGCAGCAGCAGGGGTCTCCCCAGCTCACGCCGCTGGAGGAGAGGATTGCCCGCCGGATGAAGATGGCCATCGCCGGGGCGACGGGGATGCCTAGTGACCGCAGCGGTGGGTGGAGTTGTTCGGTTTTAATATAAACTTCTATTTCAGAGGAAAAAAGAAAATTCTGCTAGATATTAGCATAAGTTATTTCCACTGATTTATGTAGCAAAAGGTGACTAAGGCTAAGCATGGATTTATGTAGCGCATGACTTAATCCCATGATCCTGGATTATGTGTATGAATGCCCTAGTTCATCACCAATACATTAAAGGTAATTATTGTTTATTGTATATTTAGTTTGGTTGTTTTTTTTTTCCAATGTAGGGATGTTTCCTGATGACCCCTTGCGGACTGACGAGTTCCACTCGGACAGCTCCAACACAGAACACCTGCTGCCGGACCTCCAAGCTCCTCTTTCTCCTCCTCCTTCTCCTCCTCCTCCATCTCTTCCTCCTCTTCTCCCTCCATCCTCGGCGACCCTTCAAACGCTCCTGAGCAAGCAAGAGGAGGGCAACCGCCTGCTGACCGAGGCACTCCGCGTCCAGACGGCCAGCCTGGAGGTCCAGCGGTCGTGCCTGACGGCTTTGCAGGAGGTGCGGGCGGCACTGGTGGACCTGGTGGAGGTCCAGAAAGCTCATCATCTGGAGCAGGACAGGAAGAGGAAGTCGGCCGAGCGACTAGGAGCTGGACGAGCTTCCCTGGGGCCCTGGCATGAGTGTCACGGCACTGGTGAACCTGAGGAAGCTGCTCGTGTCGATGCAGTGCAAACGTTAGGTTGGTCAGTTGTGACCGGCAGCAGCACCATATTTGGTTCCTCCAGCTGCACCACTGTCACACCAAACCCCACTTCACCACCCCCAGCTGCACTGCACCCTACCCACTCTACTGCACCTGCACCACCACCACCACCCTCCTCGTCTTCCCCCATGCTACCCCAGGGCTCCTCTCTCCTCCTGGGCGCTCCTCAGCAGCAGCAGCCCCCCTCCCCTACTGCTGCCCCCTTAGGTCCTCAGGCTCCAGGAGGTGCAGGGCCTTCAGCTGCGGTTCCCCCTCAGGCTCCAGGAGGTGCAGGGCCTTCAGCTGCGGTTCCCCCTCAGGCTCCAGGAGGTGCAGGGCCTTCAGCTGCGGTTCCCCCTCAGGCTCCAGGAGGTGCAGGGCCTTCAGCTGCGGTTCCCCCTCAGGCTCCAGGGCCTTCAGCTGCGGTTCCCCTGCAAGGTCAAAAGAAAAAGAGAGGACGGCCGCTCAAGACTGTGGGAAGAGCTTCTCCTTCCTGTGAGAAAAAACAAAAGATCTAATCAGACTTAGAAAGAAAGAAACTTAATAGTATAGTCATGGGTTTCATCAGGTCCCTTTCCACAGGGATATTAATCAAGCAACATGCAGTCTGCATTCATAATCTAGGTGCTTGATTTTATACACCTGTGGAAAAGGACCTGATGAAACCCATGAATAGACATAATCATGGGCCCAATATGAGGTCATATAATATGATATAGGTAATAAAAGTTATTTTGAGAGGGCTGCGAATGGACACAATTCATAGCATGCAATGTGACAAAACGGTAAAAGTTTTTTGTTAAATTTTGCCATTTTCTGGTAGTAGTGGGAATGACCACAGAGGTTATGTTACTATAATGTTTGGACCACAATACAATAACAAAAACATCATACGTTTTATAATACAATGGGCTTTGAGATCCAATTCTGCGATGCATTGGAAGCTGTCTACCATATAGGGCTATTACATGTTGTGTTGACTTGTCTTGGTTATATATACATGTTGTGTTGACTTGTCTTGGTTGGCATCTTTGCACGGTAGTATAGTTCTTGAATCTGATTTTTTTCCCGTGAATCAAGAAAAAATGAGATCTTGTGCCATTTTGTGGATTTCAGAAGCAAGTCGGTAATTGCTTATCCTCCGCATAAATGTATTAAATATATGAAGAGTTCAGATGCAAAACCCTCTAAATCCGTCTGACCACTTTTCTTTTAAATGAGCATTTAAATTCAGGCTCCTATAGGTTTTTGCCTATAAATCGATATTTCAGACCAGGAAGAGAGTGGTATTTAGTGGGTTTAGAAGTTAAATTATTTGATTAGCGTATACTATGTGTGGAGAGCATCCCCTCACCATCTTTATCTCATTTTTGGCATAGGTGGCATTTAGAGGCTTTTGCATCTGAACCCTTCATATTATAGCCTTAAAGGTCAGGTAATCCGGGTCGATCTGCAGCACTCATTTGGACATTGCCAAACTTTGCGTTTGAACTGGAGTCACCAAGTGCCTGATATGTAGTGGGTGTGGGTGAGGGAGGGAAAAGGATGATTGATTTTTTATTTTGTTTAATGTTTATCTTGTTTTCTACAAGATTCAGTGTTTGCTTTTGTATGGTAGAATTGATATGGAGTCCTATCACAACACTTAAAGGTGCTCTAAGCAATGCCACATGTTTTTTAGGCTAAAACATGTTATGTCACTTACTGTAAACATCACCTAACCAACCGCTAGCTGTCTGTGTCCTGAATACACAAAAAAAAAACGTGATCTCTGTGGACAGCCCAGGCTCCAAAAACGGCAACAAAAACAGCCTGGGCAAACCTAGCTCATAAAAACATAACAAACTGTTCCAGCAAATCACAGACGAAATGCGCGTTTAGGAGAGTTTCAATTGCACGGGAGCAGCACGGGAGGGAGGGGGAGGAAGTAGCGGGCTAGCTCTCTGCACCTTTAAGTCCCAGCTAGTCCAATCAGCTGGGTCTGTGTCATGGGATCCAGTTGAGTTGGATTGAGTTGAGTAGGCTCAAGAGCTAAATAATGCAGGGGAGTCTGACTCGACTGCCAGATATTTCCTGCCGGTTAGGAGCCAACACCTCAGAGACACTTTGAGCCTATTTACATTATTACAAGTAATCAGCCGAGACGCATCGGTATTTACATGTGTCCAAGGTGTACAGCCAGAGACCTTGCTGACCCCTTGTGTTGAGATTCTGCTATTTGCATTAATGCATCAGAACGCATTAGTGTTTGCACTACATAAGATATGTGACTGATCACAATGTGTTTCTGCTAAAAGTCACTGTTTCAGAAATGAGGTAGCCTATGGCATCAGACACATTAATAAGATGGAGTGATTTTGAAAACTGTTGGTGAAAGTAAACTGTTGGTGAAGGTGATAAGACTTCTGTGTACAGGATATGTACAGGCAGTTGGGCAGAATGCAATTGTAAGACTAAGCAAATATTCCTTTTGTGTCCAGTGTTTCCCACAGAATTGAATTCTATTTGTGGTGGTAGGTTTGCATAATTAACTTGAATGCAACTGTTTTTAGCAAATTAGTGCAGCGTGGTTATGACGCTAACCAGATTTAAGCACAATTTAGTACAATTTGGAAAATCATTGTGTGATGGTCAATGTTGATATTGTGGTGGGCCGCCACAAATAAGTGAATGTGTGGGAAACACTGGTGTCTCATCAAAACTACTAAACTTTAACCTGGTGGAAACCAGCTGAAGTGGAGTGGGTGCCTTTGGTGTTGCTCTCCGAGTCTCCTTCAAGAGGTCAGTTTGGACAGTTTGTCTGTCTGATGCAGGTATAGAGAATATAGTTTTGTATTGTATTATTAATTTGATGTTTTTATTTTGTTGGACTGTAATTTGGCCTTTTACGCTGTATGTTTTACCAAAGCAGATATTTGTATACAAAGCTTGCATATTTGTGTAAGCACTAACCTATAGATCTATGTTTTGTATTTTATGAAAATATAATGATATATATATATATAGATGTGTATGCACTATGCAACATGACAGAATTGCACAACCCCCCCAAAAAAGTACTTTTGTATTTGTATTTTTAAAAAGAAATATACAAACAAGATGCTTTAACTACTAATGCTATTTTATTTTGCTTTACTTTAATATATTGTACACGCAGTTTGATACATTTTGCAGTTTATACAATTTTGTTTTTGATTTAAAAAAAAAAAAAAAACATACTTGGCTCCACAGAGTTGAAATGTTTTTGACTTTAATCATTCTGTTTCAATACCAATTGAGTAGTAATATTTAGTATATGAACTAGTCAAGGTCATCATGTTGATGGTGTTTTTTAAGGCTGTCATCACTGATGATAGATTTAATGTAATTAAAGAGAAAATCAAATGAATTGTATTACTTCCATATTACATATATTACTTCACCCCGTTTCAGAGCTGTTTCAATTCAACATGCACATGTATTCCAGTACACTTGTTAAAACGTGTTTTTCATTTTTATAAATAAAGGTTACAGATGGCAAACATTTTGGTGGGGGTTGTGTTTATTTTAGGTCTTAAAATTGTCATACTTATGAATTCTCTTGACAAGAATACTTTCAGAAAGACTAACGACTCCCACACACAGCTGCGTGCGGTGCAGTGCTGGAGACACATCCCGTCCACTTTACATGGGCTTACGTCATCCGTTGCCGAACTGAATTGTGGGTCCGTTGCGTCGTGTTGCTCCCGTCACTCGCGTCGAAAAGTTCAACTTTTGCTGCACCGGCGGACAACAACAGACGGCACCAGCCAATCAAATTACGATTATACTTCAAGTCATTTGCATAGCTACCGTCGGCAACACCCACTGGCATGCATTGGCAGAACGCAACTGTGTGTGGGAGCTGTAAGAAAAAGTTAATTACGCATATACATTATTTACCACCATACAAACCACAACAGTGTGTTTATTGCCGATGGTCTTTGTATGTGGGAAAGGAAAATGAAAAAAACTGCTTTGTCTCAGTCCAAAAGCTACTATGGGGTCATTCAAAAACACAAAACCTCTACAGTATCTTGTTTCATTTACGTTATTTTAACTTCTCAACTGTAGGGGGCCCCTGAGAGCAAATCTTTAGTGCTACTTTCAGATAACTTCATCTCTGTCCTGAGTACCTGACAGAGATAGTGAATGTGTTTTGAATTGTGTCTGCTACAGGAGGAAGATGAGGATAATGGATATGATGAGGCTTTGATGGGACCAGGTCAGTACAGATAGCTAACAACATGAGCATGAATGCAGTTCTGAAACGGGAGACGAATGAGTGTTTTAAACCTAGTTTATTGCAGTAGCCTACACTGCTCAAAAAAGGGAACACTTACAGTTTTTCACAATTGCTAAAACACATTTCTTAAAACCTTCCACTCTTTTCTCCTTTCGCAAACAGAATGTCTGACAGTTCCTGCAAAATCAAACAATCGCTTCAAAACAGTTTCACTTCAATACCAAACATTGCAAAGTACTGATCCAATGTGTTATTGAAGTGATCCCTTTATTTTTTTGAGCAGTGTATATGATATCATATGTTAAAATTGTAAGATAGGTTGTCCAAGTAGTCTGACTGAAAACGTGGTTGATAGAGAGGACTGCTTCAAGAGCCATGCATGTCCACCCTCCCTTCATATGTGAGGTGTTTCTGGTTTAAATTACATTTTGCTTCTGATGTTTTAAGTGGAAGAGGATTTCGATGGAGAAGAGGACAAGGGTGACTCCACAGAGACTGATGACCGTCCATCTAGTATGTAACTCCAACTACTAACCTTAGCCTTAACAATACATTGCACTTTACAGAGTGTGAGGAGATAGTTTGATAATATGAGCATGTGCAGTTTGTCTGTTGGCATACTATCCAAATTAAGTGTGACTTTTTATTTATTCTTCTGATGCATTTTCTGTACCAAAAAATATAAAGATGGCTGAATGCTTATTTCCTCAATCAGTAACAGTGAAGGGGAGTCCAGAGTCCAGCCTTAAATCAAGTTCAACCCTAAATCCAAAAGTTGTATTCTGCTTGCTGTTTACAGTGCTAGAGGGGGAAAGAGGGACTGAGGACGTTGAGGAAACTCCAGCAAAGACAAGGGCTTCAAGGACACACACCAGTGGCAACTTCACACCTGAGCGAGCGCCACACCTGCTTCCCATCCAGTGTGTCATTTGCAAACGTCAGAACTGACGTCAGAACGTCAAATGTCAGAACGTCACAAATACAGAACTGAGTGGTGGAGCAGAAAAAGAATAAAGGAAAAACTCTGATGCTGTGTCAAACACCCTCTTGCAGGAAAGTTGCTTCTAGCAGCTGAAAAGAAACAAGATGAGGCTCTGCTAGTAGATATTCGAGGCAAGGATTTGGTGGCCATTGAAACGCAGTACCATTTCACCTGCTACAGAAACTATATTCACTGCCTGTACAAAAACGAAAAGACAACAGAAAGCAACGTGTATGATAATGGATACAAGTATTTCTGTGAGACGGTGGTTGAAAAGAAGCTTTTCAAAAATCGGGAGGTGCTTCGACTGTCGCAGCTGAACATGCTTTTTAAAGACATTGTACAAGAAAGGGAGGGAGTTAACATTGCAGCATATAAGTCTCACTCACTAAAGTTAAGACTCCAAAAGTCACATCACTACAGTTTCAAAAAGCATCTAGGACATACTCTGTTTTTGTCGAAGATCTCACAGCTGAAGAGGCCATGCATGAAGACCATGAAGGGGAAAGACCAGTGTCGGGTCAAGGAGAGTGTGATAGTGCTGCCACCACAACAGAAGGTTCTCCGCTATTATGTGGTTCTCACACTTAGGAACATAATCCACAAGACCACCCAAATCAACTGACCTTACACTGGAGAGAGATGAAGTACCTCACCAGCCTTTCCACTTTGCTGCATAGACATCTAGAATTCAACACAACCGTTGACAATGAACTCCAGGATATCAGAAAGATACTGTCTTCTTGTCAGGATATCATGAACTTGCCAACCAAGTGTTGAAGAAAAGAGATTTAGAGTTCAAGATTACATCAACAGCAAGACAAATACAAATAATGCTCAAATCACCAGAGCATCTGGTGCTGCATTTTTCTTCATGAAAGTTCCTGGTTGCCCAAGGGCAAAGTCCTTCTTGGATGGATGGTTTTTAATAAGACAGCTGATGATCCTGTTATGTATGTTCTCCAAGCAGATCAGACATTCAGACAAATTCAAACTTTTGTCTGAATGACTCGATTGTTGGCAGTCTGACATGACCTGCTGGTATCAGTCAGAAGGCTTTAGAGAAGCATTAGGCTAAGTCCATCTCCATAATATCTGCCAGTTACAGGAACTGACATGAATAAAGGGAGATTTTGTGAAATATTGTTCCTTGTTTGCCTTCAATAGTTTTAACCTCTTCTGTTCTTTTCATTAAATGTTGTTTTTGGTTTTTGTCATGAGTCTACACAATTATATTATGAAATAATAAATACCAATGAAGTATATAAATAAATAATCACATACACATACATTCACACACATTCTAGCATACAAAGGCAGTATGGGGATTCCAGCCAATGAGGGTGTGTAATGTTGGGGAGGGGTGTTTTAGCTTGTACAGAGAATGGGGAGGAGCTACACATGCTATCTTGCTCCCACAAGGTGCTAGTGACGACGTGCAGCGCTGCAGAAAATCAGGCAAACATTTTAACCGCAAGTCCAGCGTGCACTGTTTTAAAGGACAATTCCGGTGCAAAATGAACCTAGGGGTTAATAACACATGTGTACCAAGTTCGACCGTTCGCTGGGATTTGTTTTCATGGTAGTCGAATGTGACCAGTTTTATTGCAAACCACTAATTAGCGTTTAACGCTAGCCTTCGGAACAGACGTACAGTAGAGGGTGACACGGCAATCAATTTTCACTCCCGTCCCATCCCGAGCCCACACAAATACTCCCGTCATATCCCGATCACGTGACTGCCCCCCCCCCCCCCCCCCCAAAAAAAAATCCTGTCCTGCAAAATCCCGAGAGAAAGGTTCCCGAATCCCGTCCCACTCCCGTTTCGTTCCCTATGTTGTCTAAAGCATTGGTTCCCAAAGGGTGGGTCGTAGGAGATTTTATTTGAGTCGCCAGCATAGTGACAATTTATGTAGTGTAATAGGCTTAGCTAATAGCCTACCTTATATAGCCAAGCTTAGGAACTCCTTCTGTGCACATTTAGAACACCCCCAGAACGTGTATCACTCGCAAAATGAAACAATATTTCTGTCGGGCGCCTACCATGGACCTCACAGTTGCAAATCGTAAAAAAACCCTGCTGAATAAGTCCCGCCTCCGTAACTTCCGTATCCATCCAACTTCCGGGCATCGAATGTCTATGGGAAATAACATGGCGTTTCAAAATATCATACTGGTAAAACATCTGTAGGTGGCGAAGTAGAAAAAATGGTGGGCCTATTGGCCTACACAATCTAGTTTCCACTGGGTTTTTTGATTGTCGGTGCCGTTAAAGTAGAAATATATCAGTAAGAAGCACTAAGCTAATGCACGCTTCAGATGCCGCGACTCCCCCAGTCAAGGTTGCATAGCAACGGCAATGTTTCATAGTTTGTCTTCACCGAAATGGAGTTTGTGACACCAGAGCCTGTCTATGGAGGTGGCACTTACCCTGCGTGAAATCATCATGTTTGATAGGTTGTTAATACATTCTGAAAACGTTACTATTCTGATCAAGGTCATGCAAAATAAAGCTATCGACTCAATAAGATTCAGCCTCTGATTCCTAGTCTGCTTATCATTATCTGTTATTCGTGAAAAAAAATCTCATCTCGTCAGGTCTTTAGTGTCTTCGTCGGCAATTTCTTTCTTTTTTCTCAGTCTGACCTATTGGTACAACCTAAAACACAGCAATAATTAACCATTTTCCTTGACGATGTTAGGGATTTACTTCAGTGCCTATGCTTTCTAATGAGGTGAGTATCTCCAATATGGCAACGTCCAGATCTGATGACACGCCGTGCAAACCCCTAATAGACCACTGAAACCACGCATGAATCACATGTGAAAATGACCATCACGTTAGGTTGTGACTGGTTGGTTGTGAGCAAGATCTAACGCCCTCCTCCACCCGCGTACATCGGAACTAGCTCCCGGTTAGCATTAATAATCGTTTATTACTTAAACGGCACCGACAATCAAAAAATCCAGTGGAAACTAGATGGCAGAAGTGTGTAGGCCAATCGGCCCACCAGCTTTTTCTACTTTGTCACCTACAGAGTTTGACAGGTACAATCTTTCGCCAAACGCCATGTTATTTCCCACAGACATTTGACGACCGGAAGTTGGATGGATATGGAGGTTACGGAGGCGGGACTTATTCTGGAGAGGTCTATAAGCTAAAGCAGACATCCATATGACCTGGACATGAGGTTTATTTGCGTCATAGGCTACAGATAGTTTCAATTGTAGATAGCCTAAGCCTCTTTAAAGTTAATAGCAGTCTCCTCACATTCCATCTTATTTCGGATTTAAAACGCACAAAAGTGCATTAGAAAGGCTATAATTTAAATGGACATTGTGATGTCACGAGAGGCTGCGTTCTGGAGGGGCGCTACATTCCCCTGAGATGGCTGCAGTCACGGACAGCTTTGGCTCCATCTGCTGGTGGAGTTGGAAACTCCACCCCTCAAACACACGCTATCCCAACACACCTGAGACCGATCAGGGCCTGATGAGCTGAAGGGCTTTTTAAGGCCCAGAGACACAGTTGGTGTCAGAGTGGGGTTTGGGAGACAAGCTCCAAGTTGTGCTCTCAGAGGAGCTACAGACCGTCGAAGTGGCACTTTCCACGTGAAGTACTGGAAGACTGGAATACTTACCTGAAGACTGGAATACTTACTTGGAGACTGGACTACTTACCGCCGGATTGGCCACGGGCTGCGGTGCTGATTAAAGTAAGGCTGAAGACTTGTTTTCAAGAAGAGATTTACCTGAGGGAATCGGGACTATAATTTCACGTTTGAAGAGATATTGTTTAAGTTTTGACGGTTGAAAGATCAACCTTATCCTTAGTTACCTTTTTGAACTTGGCATACCTTTTTGTTAATTCCCAAGAACTTTATTAAAAACCTTTGTACTCTAACATTGTGTCCTTGCACTGCTGAACTGTCCCGCCGAGAGTCGTGTAGCCTCTCATATCACAACATGTAAATGCTATTTCCTCTTTCCAATCTTGCGAACTTTCACTACAGTAAAGCTGCATTGCCATTTATTAGCTATTATTACACGGCTCTTCATAATGATAAAGAATGCTCCATTCACTTGAATGGGCCTTCCCACCACATAGGCTAGTCGAGGTGATGGGGTTATTAAGATCGACCGTAGATGTAAGGTAGGCACGTAGTCTGAATCGTGTAACTCTTGTGATGGCTGCGCCGAGAGCTTGGGTATGTAGCCCCTTACTTCGTTACCACCACGTCTACATTACTTTTCTTAAATGTCCTAGTTGTTCGTAGATGAATGTGATTTCATATAAACAGCACTCGCAATTATAGCCTACTGCAGTGTTGTAGTACCCTCGAGTCCGAGTCATGATCTAAATTTAGAGACTCGTGACTTGACTTGGACTTGAGCACTGAATGACTCGAATTTGGACTTGGACTCGTACATTCAGACCATGCAGACTCGGAAATCGAGACGAGGACTCGACTTTTTTTTGTAATGTCATTAGGATGTAATTGTAATAAGTCATTATTATTTGGTATAGGATTTTAATATCTAAATTATTTTTAGTATTAATATTAGTGCAATGGAGTGTTACTGCTTCATGTCATGCATCACACATCACGGCATGTTCTTACAATAACGAAATTGAATGGCGCCAAATGCCTGGAGACATGAATGCCCTGAAGGTTGTTAGTTTTGCATTCAATGGTGACTCGACATGGACTCGACTCAGACTTGAATACTGGAGACTCTAACCTGGACTCGGACTCGAGGCATAGTGACTTGACTACAACACTGGCCTACTGTCAATCCATCAAAACTTAGCTGAAATGTTGTGGTCCGATGCTTTCGTTCTTATCTAGAGAATACGGTTATTTTGCTCCTGTGCGATGCTTTCACCCGCTCTGGTCGCATGCTCATTACATATATTACGTCACGTTAGCATTGATTTCGGAAAGGGTTTATTACTCAGCCGTTAAGTCAGTTACGAGGTTATGACGCCAATCACACAATGTTGTATTACTCCGAAAATAGAAAAAGTTCATATAAAGGCTTAAAACGCTTCAGCTGTAACGTTATTTGATGTGAAAGTGGCGCCAAATTGAATGGGGTTCAATGGGATGGCTAGGTGGAACTGGTCTACTATTTAGCCTCAGATCCGCCGTAGTGTCTACGCTCTCCTAACGTTCACCTGCCCCCTTGATTGTAGCGTGCTCAAAGCATAAAAACTTTAATGCACAACATTGCGTTTGGTTCGTAGTTGCCTCATCAGTGACGAGCGTTAGTTTGTTTGTATCTATTTCTTTGCATACTATGGAAGCATCTAGGAAGAGAGGTCGTTCTGACGTGGGAAAACTTTATTCTGATCGCTCCTGGGGGGTATTCCATCAACCGCGCTTAACAGATTTAGCCTGGCTTGAACTAGCGTAGACTTTGACTTGAGGCTGAAATCGTTCCATTAACACAAATCGGCAGTGCCTTGTTAACGTTGACTTTAGCCAGGTTAACTTAATCATCCAATACCCACGTGCACGAGGTACTTAAGCAGCCCAGAACATGCGATTGTCGAAAACGCGATACGATGGCTGCAAAACCCAGGGCTATTTTTTTTGGGGGGGGGGGGGGGAAGAGCAGAGGTTGCTCATTGAACTCTACAAGGAGTTTTAGGGGGAAATAACCAAAAAAAGAAATACAGGCGGGGCTACCCTCTGGTTGACCCTCCGGTTGAGGGAATTGAGGGAGGGACCTCCTCAGACATCCTCCCAAGGATCTCGCGATGCATTTATCCAAGGTACCCTATTACCAACTGTTTAGCCTACCTCCACTATCATTCTGTATATTTTATGTAATGGTACTCTTGTCTTTCAGTTACTGGAGACACAATCCTCTCATGGAGCTACAGGAGCCTGCAATTGACCCATGTGTGAGTGTGTAGTTTGTGACGGAACCCTATACAGTACATGCTTTTGAGATTGTAGATTACATTACTATTGTATTTGCAGGAAGAGGAACCTACAGAGGAAGGTGAGGAAGACACCCTGTCTGCTGTCACAGACATGCCAGAGGTGAGTGCAAAAATAGTGGTTTGTGCCTGTTTTATTTGGGCATGTTGCCCTACTTCAAAGTCTGAATCCTGCATCCCTCCACAGGCAATCCCTGGCACGAGCACGTCAGAATGCCAGAATGAGGTAAGTAACTCCTCACATTGTGTCCAACCCACTTTATCAGCTAGCTTACTCTTACATTTGTCTTTCACAGGATATCCGCTCCATTTACAAGCGGCACCTCCTGCTTGATATCGAGTATAAAAGACTGAAAATGCGGAAGGTGCAGCTGGAGAGAGATGTACAGTGGGCAGTGCTTCGACTTGGCCAGCTGGCCAATATAGAAATATTTGGTTAACGGCGAGTGAATCCCGTTTGCAGCCGTAGAAGAAACGCAGGACAAATTAAACATTCTGGTTTTCTCCGAGTGCAACGATGATAGACAGACATCATTTGGACAAAATATAGAGCGTATTAACCTCCGTTGCTCAGCCAAATGCCTTCCTGTTACGTCCTGTTATGTCCTGTTATCACGGAGTTACAGGCGATAAACGATTTTTGATGGTCACAAGTTTACTTCATTAGCGTTTATTTTTTTGATTATTAAAGTGTTTTTCATTTAAAAGCTTGACTTCGTGCTTATTCAGAAGAGCATTTAGTGCTCTCCCCAATCCCAAACGTTCACATTGCATGTTTGTTTGTAATGGATGCAACCGCGAGATACGCTTGTCATAGGCGCCGATACTGTGGGTGCTCCGTCTCTCGGGCACCCACTGGAAACATCGAGCACCCACGTGTGCCAGCTTAGTCCCGGCTAAATTTACATTAATTTAAAACATTGCAGTTTATGTTAAATTCAGCATCTCTCATAATGTGATTGGATATGTTGCTGTCAATTCCCTACTCCATATACTAACCACCAATGAGAGATTATAGCGCATTATTTGCGCATTATGTCCTCTAACTTTTTGTATGGTTATTGCTTGACGGGGGGGATCCCAAGCAGCTTTCAGCCATGGCATTTCCTAATTCACCTGACACTGATATTCAAAATGTTGAAACTATTTCAGCATAGCCTATAAGCAGTTTAATTAAATGTAATGTTAGTTGTAAACAAACGGGCTACTTGGTGAGGCTTGGCCTCACAGATGCGCTCATGCCTTAAATGGCAATACAAATCGTGACCTTAGAATTATAAGGTTCTATCTCCACTTTTGGTTGAAATTGAGTTTGACATAATCTGATCCATTAGGTGTTTATTAATGCCTGTGTGATGTTGTTTTTTGTATAAAAAAAATATTTTTTAGTTGGTTATTAATAAAATAAAAAGGTTCCATCTCACAAAACATAAACCAAGTTGGGATTATAAAGTTCTATCTCCAGTAGATTCAATATCCAATCAAAACCCTGAATGAACAGACGGACCAATCAAATCTTAGCTCTGTAGCCTGGACACAGAGCTAAGGGCTGGACATTAGCCTGCCCTGGACATCTGAAGCCGGCGATGGCGACCAAAAGACTTAAATGTACAGACCCCACTAGAAGAGATCGGTAAGTTGAAGCACATAGAGCTGGTATATAATACTTAATTTACAAATCATTAGCTAGCTAATGTAAACCAGCTTGTTTGCCAAGGTAGCTATCTTAGCATTAGCGAACATTAGCTTGCTAGCAAACGTTAGAATTAGCTTGATAGCTCACCAACAGCTCGCTTACAGTTTAGCACCTGTAAATCTCTGTATGTGACAAATAAACATCCTTGTAGATGGGCAACTGCAGCTTAGCTAACATAACGCCAATTTCTAACTTTACTCCCTTTCCATAAATGCAAGCTAGCTAGCTGCTATCTTTTTAAACTAGCTAGATTATTGGTGTCTTAATGACTGCAGCCTAACATAATGCCAATTTCTAACTTACTCCCCTTCCAGAAATGCAAGTTAACTAGCTTTTTAAGATTGCTAGATTATTAGATATTGATAAGTTGCCCCATTTATATCAGGATGATGATTAAATTGTTTTTTGTTACAGAAATGATGATGGTGGTGGAAGTCCTCCAAAGGGAGTGGGAGCGGCAAATAGGACGGTATCTAGTGGTGGGTACTTCTATAGATGGGTGGAATTTCTGTTGTATTTACCATGCCTTTGTTTGTAAAATACCCAAACTATTATCAGTGTCATAAAACAAAATAATAAACTGACACATTATTATAATATTGGATCATGTAATAATAAAGAATCTTTAGCTTATCTTGGCTACTGCTGGGGTTATGTTTTTGCAGGTTTGATGGGCAGTGATGCTCGAGTTGCACAGATGTTTTCAGACACTACTATGTAGGCAAACATGCCACTGTCGGTGTGTACACTAAGAAGTACTTAATCAATAGGCCTATTTGACTGTTTATCCTGTTCAGTCTTTGTAAGGAAAATGATGGTAGTAGTCCTGGACAGTGCCTCAGTGGGTCCAGTACCAGTTAAGCCATGCAGATTGTCCTGGTATAGATGATAGTATTCTGCAAAATGTATGTCTCCCCATTAGTTACTTTCCTGTAAATGCTAGTGTGATGCTCAGCTGTATGACTTGCCAGGAGAGGCAGAGACTCCCAGAGCAGCAGCGAGAGGGACAGTAGCAGAGACACCCAGAGCCAGGGCAGCAGAGACGGATGCATAACAAAACAGACTAATAATAAAGTGGCATAGTTTAATGAAATAAATGACCAGTTTTTAAAATGTTTCCGAGAGGGGGTGGGGGTTTTGTTCAGCTGTAATTTTAAATTTCCATGTACTTTGAACTTTGAAAACATTAAAATATATTTTTTTCTTAACTTGCTTGGCTTTGATCTATACTATACTATACTATACTATTATATTATATACTACAAGCTGTGTGCTTGTATTATAAATGTATAAATTAATTCAAATCAATGGTTATATGCCTTTATTCTTTGAAATGTAGGGTTTTATTTGTAAAAGTGGAGATAGAACCTTATAATTCCGAAGTGAATCAGAGCGCTATCTCCATTTGGGCCATCTTAAAAAATCCCATTTCCAAATGTGCCAGGATTTTGATATTCTATCCTCAAAGTACCTGTAGGGTGATGGTCTTGTTGAGCTATAATAGTAGATTATACTATATAACAGTTTTGCTAGCTGGGGTGTAAAAACTTTGATGCTCAATATCTCAGAACTACCCTAAATGGCGATAGAACCTTATAATTCTAAGCTCACGAAATATTCACGATAGGCCTAAGTTATTAACTGACCTCCCGATTCACGTTGCCTGGGGGGCCATCAGACATTTGTTCCCAAGGGTCTATGAATTGTTAATCCGGCCCTGCCCCCAACTTTCCACCTCTGAGACAGCTTAAAAGAAGTCTAGAGGACTCCTAACTCACTAAGACCTACTTACTGTAGGCTGTGCAAACCACAGGCCTTTTTTTGGGCAAGCCTGCATTCGAGGCAGGCCTTCTGTTGAAGAATTTTATATAAATCCTGCGCTAACAGTAATCCTCCTACCACACCTGTGGATAGTGTGGCATGCTCACGCTTTGTCTCCTTCTTGCAAACTAGGCCTATTGCCCATTTACGTCTTAGATAGATAAATAGATCGATAGATACTTAATAGATACTTCAAAAAATAACAACTTGCCAGATATGCCTTCATATCTTTGGGCTTCATTCAGCATTTTGTTCTTCCACTGGAAATGACTTCAACATTCATTCCCGGTGTCATGGGGGGGCTTTGGGGGGCCAGGCCCGTCCTGGACGAGCTTGGCTGCACCAACCAACCCCAATCCCATAGATTGATTTTGAACACTTATTAAATGTAGGCCTATAATATACGTTTGACAATCTAGCAAGTAACAAATAAAACTTGTAAAATCTGTATTATTCCGTAGCTAATCAATCAGGAACATTAAGTAAGCCAATCACCTAAATGGAGAGGAGGTTACGTGGCGCAATCTACTTCACTTCTGCACTAACCCCTGTCATCCGATGACAAATATAGCTTATCGGCTCGCAGGTAGGCCATAGGCCTATATCGTAGTTAGTAGAAGTAGGCCTAGTAGTTTCTGGGTTTGTTTGATAGCGTTAACCTTTACTGTTTTTTCTTCTGACCTAGTCGGAGAACAGGCAGCTTGTTACCACTCTAGGTCCGAAGTTATTCTTAACTTCGAGGCTAACTCCCTAACACTCTATCTGAAAGTGGTTAGCAAATGAACGAGGATTTTGGTTTTATCTGCGGATTTATTTTTGCATTATTTTGAATATGACTAGCTCCAGTCTCAACAGCACGTCTACTTTTTCCACACGCATCTCCGTTCTAACACGCATATCCCCTCTCGCTTTCTCTCTCTCCATCCCTGCGCACGGGGCTCTCAAATGAGCTGCACTATTTTACAACAATTGCATCTACATTTTCATATTATAATGTTTTGTCAAGTGTAAGCTTAAACTACCGTGATCAATTTCAGTTCCCGTGCCCCCGCTGCGTCATGGAAGCAGTAAGTCAAGTCGCATCAAAAATAGTAGTGGCCGAACTCCCAAGTGACACCTTGTGGTTGTTTGTGTCAACTGCAGTTTGTGCCATTTCTTCTGAGAAAATGGGGTGCGTGATTCATGAAGGAACCCGTCCAAACTTAACCGGGACCCACTGTAGGCAATTTCTTTTTTAAATTCTTCCTCCTCGCTTTTTCTTTTTCTTTTATCACTTCCACTCTGGAAACGTTTCATGGCTGCTGTCAATCGCTCAACTCCACACCTTACCAAGACCTCGTTCATAGCTAGTTGCTGCTATGGTGACATAAAGCGGACCTGCAGTCATTTGATTTTATGATGAGTTTATGAGCAATCATGAGGCAAAATATTTTTCCAATCTTTATTATGGATTAGAATATATTGTTTGGATGCGGTGATCATTTATTTAAAAAAAAAAAAGAACGAAATACGATACGGGGATGACGAGGCCCCCTGGTGGCCGAGGCCCCAGGCAATTGCCTGACCATGCCTAATGGCAGGTCCACCCCTGCCTATTACACAACATAAATTGTGCTGGCGACCCAAATAAAATCTCCTGTGACCCACCCGTGGGTCGCGACCCAGTCTTTGGGAACCAATGGCTTAGAGTACCTTTATCATGAATATTGTGCAACTACTTCCTAAACGGTTATCAAAAGCCTTCTGTGGAAGTGTTGCACAAATAACATTTGTGTTATCTGAGCATTTTTGTGGCGCACATTAGACATTAGTAATAATAGAAGCATACATGAGTTCCTGCTCACAACCAGTCAATCAATGCTGCATTACTCCATGCAAGAGCACAAAAAAAATATTTCTTTATTGTATTCATCCAGGTTACTGTAGGTGAGGCGTCACCAAATGTGTAATATTTACTTCTCTCTTTGCACACACCCATGTACACACACACTCACAGACTTACACACATACTCACTCTCTCACACACACACACACTCATCCACATACACACATGCATACAACGTGGCATTGGAACATGGCCAAGGTCTAAAGCAGAGAGAGTGTGTGCACACACTGATGTCATCTATCACTCAGAATTCTGAGGAATACCCCCCACCACATACCCACAGTGCTATAAAAAGAGGTGTGGGAAAAGAACAATCCGCCTTCAAGACTCCTTTCGGAATCAACAGATCACTACAGTATCACTGCGACTTAGAATTAAGGGTGAGAATCTCTCTCTCTCTCGGTCTCTCTTTGCTGCTTCTGCCACTGATATTTCCCCTGTGATGCATCATTTGTCCTTCACTTTGCAGAACAGCTATGGTGTCCTACACAGTGACAGCACACACAGGAAACAGACTTCTGTCTGGAACCACCAGTCGCGTCTGCATCCAGCTACGGGGCACAGATGCCGAGAGCGACGAGGAGAGTCTCAACCGCTTTCAGGGCTTTTGGCAGGGATCGGTAAGTTCGGCCGATTAAAAGCAACACAACGTACAACATTCTTACACCTTAAATAAACAATGCAAAAGATGCTAATCTCGATTAAAAGTCAGTGTAGCAACAAAATCAGTTTAAAGCCATTTTTTAAGGTAAATTTAACTCATTGAGTGCCATGCGTTGAGTGCCAAAAACGTAGGCCTAATATTACGTTTTTAGCTTTTTTTTTTAATTACGAAACTAGACACTCACCTTTATATGTGATTTTGGGAACTCTGTGATGAATGGAAATGAAATATATGATGATCGAAAACTCATGAAAACGCACAATCTGGACATTTTATCACTCGGTTGCCGCTTTGGGTCGAATCAGTGACTCATGCACGTCAGCTCAAAACCAGGCCATTTTCGTGGGTCTATCACTAGGTGGCAGTCTCGCCAGGTCTCGCTGATCACTTCCCGGAAAGTTTACAGGCAACACCATATTTCATGAAAGACGTTATATCTCCATTTCTAGAAAAAAACAGTGATTTTGATGAAAACTAGCCACTGTTTACCTTGGGATTTCTCAGGAACAGAGGCGTGTAGAAATACACGGTTTGCACCCACTGAGAGCTTAAAGTGTCACCTTTTAAACGAGCCATTGTTTGTGTTCATAGCTATAACCAGTGTAGCCACAGTTACCTTGAAAAAGTAATCTGATTACTGATTACTCCTTTAAAAAGTAGCTTAGTTAGTTCCTTTTAAAATCAAGTAATCAGTAAATTAAGTTAGATTACAAGTTACTTTATTAGTTACTTTCAGCAGCTGCCGACAACACCCCCACCGCCTCAACATAAAAATGATAACCGGTTTTGCCAATACTCACCATACTGGAAGTGCATTTTAACAATGTATAGCAGACATCCCAACCTAACCTACTGTACTTAGATACTGAAATGCAGATGTTTGTTCAATGTCTAGTCAGTACACCAAATAAGGCCGATTGATAGAAATTGTGATGGTAAAGTATGTAGATTTTGGTAGTTTGGCCTTTTCATGTAGCCTTGGCAACTAGCCCTCTAGTATAGGCCTGAGTAATATGCAAATTAAATTACACTTGTTAAACTCCTCAACAAGTCTTTTGCAATCATTTAACCCGCTGTGATAAATGCTAAAGTCACTGTTACAAACAGTGCAGTGTGCAATACTATCATTATGTTTTACTCTTGAGACAATTGGGTACACTTGTGTAGTCTGATGTGAAATGGGTCTTAAATGTTCCTTTTTGAGGGGAACTGACTGCCATGACGCTCCTGTTCCTAGATACACTAACTGAACTGAAAAGAGATATAAGCCCACCTACACTGAAAACTGATTGGTTGATTTAGCAAAACAGACCAGGATGCTCTGTCTTGGATGCGCTTGTAGCACACACGTACCACTCTCTCTCTCCCTCTCAGTTGTGTGCGCGTTAAACTTAGATGCACACGCGAAGTCCCGTTCTGGCTTGCGTGCTCTTGTTCGCTCTAGGTTCCGGGAGATTTTATGTAATTTGCGGGCGTCAGGATATCAATATGTGGGAGACTCCCAAAACTTCAGGAGACTTGGGATGTCTAGCTAGACAGCACTTTGTCGCCAGCACAGAATGTACAACGTAGGCTACTTTTAATGTTGTAATGTTTAGCTGACACAAACTCAAAATAATTACTGTATAGATAAAACGGTGCATCTCTCTCCACCCTCCATTGTTGTTTACGTTTGTGTCGCTGCGTGGTTTTACACGGGAGTTGTCTTCATGCTGAAAAGGTTGGCATAGCCTACATGACGTTAATCCCCGAGACAAGAAGGAAGCAAAGAATAGGCTATATATTTATATATATATAAATATATATATACTACTACTTTACTATACTACTACTTTACTATTTTACTATTTAATGTGACCCCTAGGGGGGGGGCCTTTGCACCAGTTACAGTTTGTAACCAACAATCTGAGTTTTAGATGTTACAAGCAGGCTATCCCAATAAAGGGAAATAAATGGAGAGGGATACTCCAGGTATTATAAAAGTAAAAAAAAAAAAAAAAAAGTTTATTTTATTATTCACGTAGATACATACATTTGAACAGACACTAGGCCTCTGGGCAGCAAACTTACAGGGACAATGTGCAAAACTAGATGTACCGCATAGCGGTACAAAATGACCGCCGCTCAGTCCTGTACATCCATTCCGCGAAAATAAATCACACTTCAATTTGTCTCCATATTTTACTCCATCCCCCACTCTTGAAACTTTTGTGTATGCTTGTTTGGCATGCCTGAGTGTGTGTGTGCAGCTGCACAGAAAGTAGCCTACTGGTGCTGAAAAGGTGAATAGATTGTAGAATAGCCAAAGAAGATGTAGCATTGTTATAAAACCTTTAAAATCTCTAAACAATCACAAGTAGGGCAGTTCATCACAGTTCATCCATTGCAACTGGATTGATGAAAGATCACTTACACCTGTAGGCTACATTGTATTTGGGAAAAGCAAAAGGTATCAGCATAATGTTATTTATTTATTTATTTATTTATTTATTTATTTATGTATGTATTTATAAACAAAAACATCTCTGTCAGTTCCATGCCGTTTTCAACAGCTATCAAAAACAAAGGTCATTTTTGGATGGATGGATTTTTTGTGAATGTTTCTTCTTCTACATAAGATTTTAGTCATCTTTAGTTCATGTAATACTTTATTGTCAATGCACAAATTAAGTAACAGTAGTCTGAAACGAAATGCTGTTTTACATCTAACCAATGGTGCAAATAACTGACATGTCCAAATGGGCCTTGATGAAATGCGTCGCTAGACTGTTCATACACATTTTAACGGGCCAAAGTTGAAGAGCTTTTGTCCGTTATTGTTCGTGCAAATATAGGCTGATTCATGTTCCCTTGCATTGTGTAACTGAGGTCCATGGCTAGTCTGGCTTTCATCAGACCAAGCTCAATCTTTTAAGAAATCAAAAAATAAATAGCGGGCAGATCAGGCTGGGTTCACCCAGCCTAGTCCATAGGCACCCGATATTGTTTAATTTTCAGATT
This sequence comes from Alosa sapidissima, assembly GCF_018492685.1. Lineage (NCBI taxonomy): Eukaryota > Metazoa > Chordata > Actinopteri > Clupeiformes > Clupeidae > Alosa > Alosa sapidissima. The sequence goes on along the minus strand of NC_055965.1, from coordinate 20,359,111 downwards.
GAGATATACACGCTCTGGCTATTCTAAATGCAAAAATGCATTAGGGAGTTATGACAAAACTGTAACTAACAAACTAGATCCTAATAGAAAGCTGTTAGCTTCCCTAAGCTACAGGTAGGATTATAAGGTAGGCCTATTTACAACATAAATTGTCAATAGGCTATGCTGGCGACACAAATAAAATCTCCTTTGGAAACCAATGGCTTACGACTTACAGTATCAAGCGGACTTAAACTGCCATATCGTGGCAAAGTTGAAATAACATTCACGCAGCTCCATGAGTCAAGGAAAGCGCGAATGAAGTAGCCACTTCTAAATGGGACCCACTACACAGTAGCTTAAGGTGTGTTGCTAAAAGCAGCCATAATGAAATGAAGGTGTCATTGTTTGGATACTTCACACACACGTGCTTTTTAATTTCACAGACTACAACTACCAAGCTGGAATCAAAGCACATCGATTCCCCTCTCACACCCTGCACGCACTTAAAACAAAATAAACAGGCGTCTCAGTCTCACGCATGTATAGGCAAAACTGTATCAGACCGGTGTAACGTTGGTAAATCTTCCATTGCACAGAATGATTTTGTAGCACGTGCAATAAATGTCAGTCGAAAGAAACAGTGCTGCTATCAATTTGCTTGGTATAACCGCATTTATAGTTTTCTACAAATGCAATCAATCAAATGGGCCTCCATCACTCAACCAACGCTAACGGTAACATTACCTAGGTCCTTATTGATATTACAAGATTAACGTACCTGCAGTAAAAACCAAGCATGTCCGATAAACATTCTCAGATTTATTTCGGCTTCAAGAAGAAATGGGAATTACATTTCATGTGAACATCGTCCTGTCCTTATTAGATGTTCGCTGCGGTAAATTACAGTCCTTGTAGGAAGTGTCCATTGTTTTTCCCCCAACCCACTTTTAACTTCCAACAAAATTACGTCTCACTGCAACGATGCGCCATCTAGTGGACAAACGACTACTTATCGGCAATACTGAAAAAGCAGCCATGATGATGAATATTGATTTTGGCTTTCTTTTGTGTATAGTAACATAAATTAATTTATTGTGTGGCCCCCCATGAACGGAATTCCACAAAACTTGGCGTGCATACAGAGGGCGTCATAATGATCCTACACTTCCAATTTCGTACAGTTTTGACTATGTTAGGTCACAGATACCTTCAATTACACCACCTCATTTTTACTTTTTTGTGTTTAACTAGGTGGCGCTATACATGAAATGAGTGGTTATGGAATGGGTTGACATGGCCCCTTGAGATCAACATACAAAAAAAAAATGGTCCTCCTAAACCCTACGGTTTTCAAGATATTCACAGAAAACTGTGTCTGCCCTACCCTCCTTTCGGGGGGTCCAATTCAGCGGGGGGGCTACAGATCAAAACGAAAAACTATGGTTCCATGCTATCCATGTGGGGTTACATGTCCACCAAGTTTCGTGTACCCCGGTCTTTCAGTGTCCCGGGAATCATTGACGGAAATTTGGGCATGCGAAAAAGGAAGAAAAAAAAACAAACAAAAAAAAAAACTGACTAAACCTATATGACCGCCGCTTCGCTGCGCGGCGGTCATAATTAAGGTGTTTGGATAAGTAACACTAAAAGATTCAGCAAGCTTCAATCAGCAAACACAGAATATATATAGGGCACGTCACAGGTCACACACACAGCAATTCATTTACTATACACAGCAATCCAGTGACCACACAGCAAGATTGTTACCCCTCCCGAATATTGCACTAATCCAATGGCCTAGAATACATACAACATACAACAGACAAACATGAAACTGAAAACTAAAACAGGGCACAGGAAAAAGTGGCCAAGGTGGCGTACGACGGTCCTCCTGCAAAGAAAACATGGCTACGATATCATACAAGTAATTATATAGATCAAATCAAAGCTATGCCTAATTTGCAGCCTATGCATCAATGGGTTTAAGCCGCAAAAGTCCTCAATTGGGTATAAGCAGTCGGAAGAGGGCAAGATGCTAAAGTAGCCTAAATTACCAACCTGTATGAACGCAGGCCGCGGCGTCTAGCCAGGAGCTTGTTTAGTTGTAATTCCATAGCGATCACTTTAAGCCATCTGGTTTTTACTCGTACATACCCAGGCCAAACTATAATAGATGTGGCGAGTCAACACTGCTACATACATATGAACAAGCTTTCTGTGACAGATGTACACACGTGAGGGAGAAAGGAAGCCAGTGAACTTACACTCTCAGCACAACAAAAAGCACTCAGCAAGTTAGCGGTCACACTCTAAACCGGTGACTGTAATATAAACAGAACACAAATTAATGTGAATTCATTACAGCCAGTGCCTAAGGATAAAAGGCTGAACGTTGCTCATGTGTAAAAGCAGAGAACTTACATTTTCATTGAAACACGCAGACACAATTTGTAGCCGGCGAGGGCTTGTGGAGACAAGGAGCTGGACGTAACCACGGCACTAACACCAGGCCAAGCTACAAAACAATGCAATAGTCCGAGTCAGACCAGGTCCATGGCAACCATGGCTAAAATTCATTTAAGGCTAAAATACATTTAAGCATGAGAACTCACATTAACTTGTATGACCAACCGATACTCCAAGGAACCAAGAGTTGTACACTTTACAACTTGGTGTTGTTGTCCTGAAAACACAACACTTCTGCTGCTCTTACATAACTTGCACCACTATGCCACTTTCTTTCTTACTTAGGTCAAACAGAACTACCCAAGCCTTTTATTGGCCTGACTTTGCACTAGTATTTTATTGACTGTCTATGCACAATTTCAACCAAATTTTGCTGCTCTTATTTTTTTTCATTATTATATGTGCCCTCTTATTTACTTATTTACTTACTTTTTTGTTTACTTGAATGTTATGTTTGTCTGTGGACCTAAATTGGTAAAATATGTCTTGTCTTCACCGTGGGATAGTGAGAAACTTCTAATTTCGATCTCTTTGTATGTCTGGAACATGTGAAGAAATTGACAATAAAGCTGACTTTGACTTTGACTTTTGGGTGGCGAGACACACTGATGAGGCACCGGCAGTTTGCTGGATTTAAAGGTGTAGCGCCAAGCGGCCACCACCTGATTCAATCAAGGCATCCAATCAAGGCGCAAGTCCCACTGCCTACGTCCTACCCGCTACACTAAGGAAAATGACAAAAATAGTAACGTACAGTGATTTAGATAAGTAACTTTAATCTGATTACTGGTTTGTAAATAGTAGCGCGTTAGATTAGGCTACTCGTTACCGAAAAAAGTGGTCAAAATAGACTAACGCGTTACTAAGTAACGCATTACTGGCATCTCTGGCTATAACACAGAATATGCAGTGGCTGTACAAAAATCATCAACAATGGTCTAGATTGCTGGCACTCTAGGACAAAGCTTCCGAAAACAGCTTGGCATTCAATGAGTTAATACCATGTGTTGCTTTAGTGGTACGGGTACCACTGGTGGTACACGGACTCTCTGTCAGGGTACCTCAAGATGTTTTTTCATAAAGACAAAATAATCACTTATATGTATTAATGTATTAATAATCAAAATATTTGTATTAAAATATTGTTAACCACACGATCGCTGAAGTTAAATTCAAACTAGTTAGGTTAGGTCTTTCTTGTCTTCCGTGGTGGTACTCTTTGTGAAATGTTTGAGAACCGCTGCTTTAGAATAATGGCTTTAAACTTACTTTATTCAAACTTGCAGAATTGTGGTCTTGATCTTTAACACACGGAGTGCCTAGTATTGTACTACGTCACTTTGTTTTTCCATGCAGAAACATGGCCCTTTTCGTTAGTTCAGTGTTTCCCAAACTTTTTTTCTGGGGACCCACTTCTTAAAATTGACAGACCATCGCGACCCATTTCACTTCAAATCTACCCTGCAACCAACAATATTGTTTTAGGCCACAGGTTCTCCAACTTTTCTATGCCTCCCCCAATCATATATTGCTATAGGATCTAGATAGATAGATTCTGCTTTTCTGTGTTGCATTTTGAGCACCATCAGTTGTAGGCTGTTGTAGTTGTAGGCTACGTTGCGTTGCAGACAAATGGGTCCATAACACTGTGGAAGTCAATTCTGAGGTCAACAGCAAATAACTCAAGTTGTTATATTGTGTTGTTGTATTATATTATATTGTATAGTCGTTCAGAACAAAAGGCTTTTGCGTAATAGCCGGAAAAATGCGCCTTTACTTTGGAGTTAGCGAGGTAGAAAACGAGAGAAATAGTGTTTAACATGTCCATTTAAATTGTAGCCTAATATAATGCACTGTTGTAAATAAGAAATGAGAACAGAAATAAAAATGTGAGGAGGTTGCTATTAACTTTAAAGATTGCATCTACAATCGAAACTATCTATATGCAAATTGAATGGCCTTATGTCCGGTCTATGGATGCTTTAGTTGACAGCACAGTTGACAGCACGGTCACTAGATTTTAATCGGTAAAGATGAGGAGCTGGTATCTGTTAATGTTCGTGCAAATAAGCGGATTCATGTCCCTTGCAGTTTGCAACTGCGAGGTACATGGCAGGCACCCCTACAGAACGGTTTCATTTTGAGAGGTATATATCCATGCTCTGGCACCCCCTCTGCGATGCGTTCGTCCCCCAGTTCCATGAGCTTTTATGACAAAACCGTGACTGTGGTAGTTAACAAACTACATCCTAATAGAAAACGGTTAGCTTTCCTGGTATCAAATGACAAATGGTATCAGTTAGGCCTATAACACAACATAAATTGTGCTGGCGACCCAAATAAAATCTCCTGCGACCCACATGTGGGTCGCGACCCAGACTTTGGGAAACACTGCGTTAGTTTATGATGCATTCGGCACCACCTTAGACAGTTACCCAGTGCGTTGCAAATAAGGGGATTTCTACATTGTGTTACTTTTAATGTCTTTAAATCTTTTAAAGTAAAAAAGGACAAATTGGTCATTTGATGAAATAAAGAAAACAACATAAAATAGAATAATGAAAAGAAAATAATATTTATTGTGCATAAAAAAACAAACCTAGCAAAACTCTCCTGACATTCCTTTTGCTTATTCGTGTTAAACATCTTTCAGGAAAAGTTGAAAGATTTAGTATGGATGCTATAACTCTTTCATCAAACATAAAAATCTTCCTATGTCTGTGCAGGTGAGACAATTTAGGGTATGCTGCAAAGAGTCAGTGGGAGAGCTTATATCAATCAAGCTCTGTCTCAAGCCATTCATGGGCTATTACAACGAGTGGTTCTGCGACAAGATTTCTGTCAGGACACCTGAGGGCGATGACATTTTGTTTCCATGCTATCGCTGGGTTGGCTGTGATGAGAATATTGTGTTAAGACCTGCCAAAGGTAATGGCGCACACACACACACACACACACACACACACACACACACACACACACTGAACATTTACAATACACATTTGTCAGTTGTATTTTTTTGAATACGAGACTATGACTTGTGATAAAGCTCAGTTGTCTGTGTCTATGTGTGCTTCAACAACATCAACAACAACAAGTCAACAGAGGTTTTTATGATTATGTAATGTTTATTGATGTTTTGATGTAGGGCTATTCCACGCAAAACTGTCACGTCCATAACGCCAACTAAATGCCATAGTATTTGTATGATAGTAGTGCAATAGTATTTGTATGATAGTAAATGCCATAGTATTTTCCTGTAAGTTCTACAACCAAGAAGAGTGAATGCTCAATTTTCAAGTAATCATCATTCACATCATACCATACCATGGCATTGTGTTGCCGTTATGGACGTGACAGTTTTGCATGGAATTGCCCTGTATTGATGTATTGATCGCTTTAGATAAAAGTGTCTGCCAAGAAACATAAACATCGTATCAAATCAAATTATATCAAATCAAAAGTCATATGCATGATGAGCTATCTTCCTATGACCAATTAATGTTGTTGTTTTTTGTATGGATCCATTCCAGCAAGTCTCACGTTCCAGGACACACATCCCATAGCCCAGAGACAAAGGATGAGACACCTCCAAGAGCACCGTGAGACTTTTAGGTTAGTGGGCAGAGTGCCAAAGCATGCCGTTTCTGACTGTATAGACCCTTTCAAGAGTTTCATTATCAGCATCATAGTTGGCCCCACAAGGCTTCCGTTTTAACCAGGGTAGGAATTTCACGGCGGCCACGACGGCCATGGCCGTCGTAGCCCCTTGCGTTTGCCGTGACGCCCCTTTTGAAAATCAGAGGTTTACAGGCCACGGTGGCCTTGGTGCCCCCTTCTTTCAATATTCTGCTTTGCGTCCTACTAATAGTGATATATATTTAGCCTATGGCCTGTCAAAACAATCTTAGCATTCACAGTGCAAATTACGCAGTGGAGAAAGTTAGCGCAAGAAAGAAAGTGCGTCCAAATTCACCCATTCTTCTCAGTTGAACTACTTGCGAAGTAGCCTCAGGGGCGGATCTAGAGATTTTTTCCTGGGGTGGCGAGGTTCCAGGAGGGGGGCCATGGACATTATCTAGTTAGTTTTGAGGGAATATGGATACATTTATAAAATAAGCCATAAATAGATTTAGGTTATATGGATTGAAACAAGATTCTGATGATTTGGAGGTATTTTTAAAACATGACCCCTCAAATGATGTCTTCTATTGAGTTTTGAGGGAATATGGACAAATTTAGTCATACAAAATAAGCCATCGGTAGATAAAAAAAAGAATATTAATATCCAACCCTATCTAACTGCCTTTTCCAAGTATGTAGTCTAAATTACTGAAACAATTTGTGAAATAAGATACCAGAGACACTAGGCAAATATGTATAGGCCTGTCATGCAGTTGGTAGCACCATACATAGGTTAGGCTATTGCAAGGCTTAAAGCAAGGACATTTTCTGTGCCTTTAAGTTAGGCTATTGTTTTTAAGACCTAATATTATATAGATATTATAATATTATGATATCAAATAATGTTTTTGGTCAGAACGAACCTAAATGGAAATCAGTCCCCCTCAGTCCCTGATCTTTAGTGCCAAATGTTACGTTTTGCCATTCACAATTTTGGCTACTCACTCACTCACAAAGTGGTGAATAAGGAAGTACATGTATAGGCCTACTGTATTAAAGTACCTTTATAAATATCCTATTAAAACGACCTCAAACACTAGTGAACAAGCAACATGTTAATTTCTTGAGGACACAAACTCCTGTGCTGGCCTCAGCTTGTTGGTTCATCTACCAACAAATGATTGAAATCTATCACCCAATGAAACTGCAAGATTTAACTGGAATCGAAGCAATTACATATCATGCACAACGCTTCATATGTGATGTGCTTTCAAACGTCTAGTCTAGTAGCCTACTCTGAGTAGGGTTTGTTTGAAAATAGTAGGCTAATTTTACTTATTGTGATTGAGTAGAATTTCAGTCATGTAACTGTAGGCTACTTTTACTTGTGTATATTGATTCACTATATATGAAAAGAAAGGGTAAAAAAAACGCAACCGCCACCAGCTTGACACCGATTAGATATTCTAGTTTGATTTGACATGTCGACCAAATTTGGATAGTCATAGATCCTGGGAAAGTGGATGCATGACAATTTTGAGAACCCGTGTTGAATTAGCACGTGTATGGGTTGACATTGACAGCAGTATTTAGGCTACAATGAAATGTTATAAACTAGCGACACAAATAGACTTTAAACGTTAAGCTACGCATGAGCATGCCCTTGTAACCCAGATGATAAATACATTAAGGAAATAAATAAATAAATAGTACAGATCATAATTCTTATGAACTTTATCAAAATTAAGTTGTCATTGATAAAAACATAATTTTGATGAAGATACTTTTACTGTCTTAAGTTACGATTAGGGACTTTTATTTTGAAATTTCATGATGCACTCTAGCTGAATTCGTAGTGGGAGAACAGGCGAGAGAGAAGAAAGACGGCCATTTTCGCAAGTGCCATGTTATTTGTTTCTGGAGGAGCTGAAGTTTTAGAAAAGTGATCAAAAGTTAATGAAGACACTGAAGTTTTTCTTTGAGAACATTCAATAGAAGGACTGTAATTGTTGAGTTGTGTTTGATGAAGACGGGTGCCGAATTCGTCGAGTTTTCTTTGTTGCAACCCTGTCTCGGTAAGCTAGCCTGTTCATCCTTACGTTAGTTAACAGCCTGAATCACTCATGTTATAAAGTAGTTGAACTTATGCTAAGAAATACCTTGATAAAAGATGGAAAATGTATGTTTTTGTTTGTATTTTTACTACGAGTGGTAAATGTAAAGTTATTAAGCGAATGGAAAGATATGTTGTTTAAAAAAGGCTTTTACTTTGTTTTGAAAGGTTAAACTTGATTCTAAGTCATGTTTCATGAGTGAAATGCATGTGAGGTGCTAATTTGAAGCATTTATCCAATGCCTTATTCTGAAACAAACTAATTTTTATAAGCAATAATTTTGGTACAATTGTAAGCTTATTGCAGTTGTGATTTGAAGTACTTATTTGAATTCAAGGTATTCCATCTGATTACTTTGTACTGGTTAACTGAATGGTATTCACTACTTTTCAGCATGTAGATGTAGTTTTGTAAATGCATATTTTTACACACTGGAGTTAATGTTGTACAACAGGAGCATTTGATAGATGAATATAAAAGCAACTTGCATTAGGGAAAGGAGTTATGAAACTTAACAAAAGGTTATAACCTGGTTGTGAATGCAGGTCAAGTTTTTTGTTGGATTTGAAAACCCTGGAAGAAGATTCATCGATCTCAATAGATGGCGAGCCAACCCATTTGATTTCTGTCATTGAATCCTGTCCACTGAAGGAGCCGGATACCCTATCTGCTTTGTGGTAGGATCGTACCAGTCACTCCACTGGTCATCACTCTTCGGATATCCACACACTGACTATTGACTTGACTAACTTGACTTTACACTTAAACCAAGGATTAGAAAAGGAACTCTCATTGACATTTAAGGAAACACAGCCAGTCAACTGAAAGGACAATTTCTTTTATTTTCAAAGGGCCATTTTATTTTTGTACATGTGTATTTGTACTTGGTTCAATTATACATTTGGTTACTAAAGCACAAGTAACTTTAACCCTGGTGTGTGTCTGCTTATTGCACTTGAACTCCCCTCCTCACGAACCTAGAGCGAAGGTGTACTTACCCAAGAGTGGGTTACACGGTAAAACTTGGCGAGCCAGTAGCCAGGAGGAGTGTTGAGTTAGTGCAATAGCCTACCGAACTTTGAAATTTATCTTTTTGATCTATTTTGAACATTGAATTGTACGTTTTTGAATTAACACTGATTGAAATGGAAATTATTGAAGCAGAGAGTGTTAAAGTTCCGAACTCCCTCATTGTTACGGGAGTATCTAAAACAGAAGCAGATAAGGAGTTGTTTGAGTATTTGGAGCAGTATGGTCACATCTCAAGAATAATTAGGGTTACTGAAGCTGGTGACCAGATCATTATAGAGTTTGAGTCTGGCACAGCTGTCGAGACACTTGAAGAAAGTTTGCCTTTTGACAGAGTTAGCGATGCAGACCCTGACATTGTTCATCATGTTGATGCCCTAGCCAATGTGTATTCTTCTGAGAAAGGCACAGGTATCACACATTCTTTTCTATCTGAGTTAAAAGGCATGGCCAAACTTAGTGGGAAGTCATTTGAGAGGATTTTACAGGACGAACTAGCTAGAATTACTGATCTCGTTGGCAAGCCAAAGCCAGCGACTGAAATAGTACAAGCAGCAGCTCCAACTGACTCACGTAGTGAACCAGCTGTAGAAACTCCCTCCAAGACTGGAAGTCTGAAAGACCCTGTTGTAGAGTCAGACTTAGCTGAACATAGCCTTTATAGCCCTGTTAGGACTACTAGAATCACCACACCAGACACAGGCTTAGGTGATTCACTGACAACTGTCAAACCCCCACCTGATCACCTAAACCCACCTGAAATGCAGCGCTTAATTGTTGAGCATGTTGTTAAGAGCACAGATCTTTCCTCACACTCACACTCAGTTAAGCTGAGGACTTTTTCAGGCAGATTACCATGCCCTAGCACTGAGGTCGATTACGACACTTGGCGAAACAGTGTCGAGTTTTACTTAGCTGACGCTGCTTTTCCAAAAGGACAGCTAGTGAGAAAGATAGTTGACAGCTTGTTAGCCCCCGCTGCTACTGTAGTGAAATCATTAGGCCCACACTCTTCTCCAAGAGCTTACCTTGACCTACTGGATTCTGCCTATGACATAGTCAAAGATGGAGACGATCTGTTCGCAGAGTTTCTGAACATCAATCAAAATTCTGGTGAAAAACCATCAAACTACCTCCATAGACTGCAGACTGCTCTGAACAAAGTTGTAAAGGTGAAGGCAATCTCACCCACTGATTCAGATAGACAACTTCTCAAACAATTCTGCAGAGGGTGTTGGAATAATACTTTGATCAATACACTTCAACTTGAGCAAAAGAAAGACCATCCTCCCACCTTTGCAGAACTGTTGTTGCTTCTACGCACAGAAGAAGATAAACAGACAACAAAAGCTAACAGAATGAAACAACATCTAGGATTCACAAAGGCAAAAACTCAGGCTCAAGCACAGAGTGTTTGTGCGTCTACTAGCGCAGAATATGATTTACCAGCTCCGCAAAATGATCCACCCCCAGTAATCAATCAGCTCCAAAAGCAGATAATTGACCTCCAAGCTCAGATTGCAGCGCTCTCTTACCCCAAAGACAAACAACCAAATAAACCCCAAGCTGGAAAGCAAAAGCCAAAACCAAAGCCAAAAGAACCAGCTGGTGCTAAAGCACAACCAGAAAAGCCTGCCACCACCACTAAAAAACCCAAGCCGTGGTATTGTTTTCAATGTGGTGAGGATGGGCATATAGCGAGCAGCTGCAATGATCCTCCAAACCCTGCGCTAGTCAATGCAAAGAAAAAAGAGTTTAAAGAAAGGCTTCAAGCATGGGAAAGAGCAAATCCAACTGGCGTTGATCCCTCTTTAAACGAGTAACTGTTCCTATTGAGGGACGAATAGGAGCAGAGTTAACTAAATGTCCCACCCCAACACAGAAAGTCATGAAAAAAGCGACACTAGATGAACACAGAGCTGTAAGAATGGGAAAACTGCCTAGAGGCCTAGTAGGAAATAAGAGCACAGCAAATGTCAAAGTGAATGGAATTGAATGTAACGCATTACTTGATACTGGGTCGCAAGTCACAACTGTGTCGCAGTCTTTTTATGACTCGCACTTTACAGATCACCCTGTTCACCCAGTGAGCGACATACTGGAAGTTGAAGGTGCAAATGGCCAGGCAGTCCCATACATAGGCTACATACGAATGACTATGCAGTTCCCAAAAGAATTTATGGCTTCTCAGCCTGATATACAGACTCTTGCCCTGATAGTACCAGATACTCGGTCCAACAGTAGTGTACCTGTACTGATCGGTACAAATACTTTAGATCCTCTTTATGAGCAGTTCTGTGATGACAGCTTTGAAGTCAACACGTACTGCGGTTACCACCAAGTCTTGAAAATTCTACAACTAAGACATAAGCAAAACTCAAAAGGTCAGATTGGTGTCGTCAGATTAGGCCGCCATGAACCAGGCATCATTCCTGCTGGTCAGAAAGTTGTCCTGGAAGGCTTTGTTAGTGGGAATGAAGCAAACAATGAGAGATGGGCGTTACTAGAGCAGCCCTCAATCTCATCCTTGCCAGGAGGAATCTTTATAGACAGCTGTCTGATTACTCCACCAGCATGTCCTCCGTACAAGATTCCTGTCGTGCTAAGAAATGAAACCAGCCATGACGTTGTTTTACCAACTAACTCGGTCATTGCGGAACTTGGCATTCCTCACGAAATCATACAGACCCATAACACTTCCATTAGTCGGCAGCAAAACCCTAGTCGTGGTTACCCATCTTCTGCAGCTGTATGTTCTAGTCAACAGCAGTCCTTTAGTGAGCCAGACCAAGAACAGAGTGAAGCAACTTCAAATCTCAAATTTGACTTCGGAGATTCCCCACTTTCTGAAGAATGGAAGAGTCGCATAACACAAAAACTGCACACTTACCTGGACATAATTTCTCATCATGACCTTGATTTCGGACATGCAACGAAAGTCAAGCATCGTATCAAGCTGAAGGATGAGACGCCCTTTAAACATCGACCCCGTCCTATCCATCCACAGGATTATGATGCTGTGAGGCGACATCTTCAAACTCTTCTTGAAGCGGGCATTATCCGTGAATCTGAATCCCCTTTCGCATCACCTATAGTCATTGTCAAAAAGAAGAATGGTGACGTACGCTTATGCGTCGATTACAGGAGATTAAACATGCAAACGATCAAGGATGCTTATGCATTACCAAATCTTGAAGAATCATTCTCTGCACTGACCGGATCACAGTGGTTTTCTGTGATGGATCTCAAATCAGGATACTATCAGATAGAGATGCATGAACATGACAAACCTAAGACCGCTTTTGTGTGTCCTCTCGGATTTTGGGAATGGAACCGTATGCCACAAGGAATCACGAACGCGCCAAGCACCTTCCAGCGCCTAATGGAAAAGTGTATGGGCGATATACACCTGCGTGAAGTGCTGGTTTTCCTGGACGACATAATAGTCTTTTCCAAAACTCTTGAGGAACACGAAGTTCGTTTAACCAAAGTGCTGGATCGTCTTAGGGAGAACGGGCTGAAGTTATCTCCGGAGAAATGCCGTTTTTTCCAAACTTCAGTACGTTATCTCGGGCACATTGTCTCTCACAAGGGAGTGGAGACGGATCCCCAAAAGACAGAGGCCCTCAAAACTTGGCCGAGACCCCAAACTTTGAAGGAACTCCGTTCTTTCCTCGGGTTTTCCGGTTATTACCGGAGATTCGTGAAGAACTATTCGAAAATTGTCAAACCCTTGACCAATCTTACTGCGGGTTATCCTCCAACTCGTAAGTCTCCTTTGAAAACCAAGTCTGATGCTAAGTATTTCCATCCCAAAGAGCCATTCAGGGAAAGATGGACATCAGCTTGCCAGAATGCTTTCGAGCAGATAATTGAAAAGCTCACTTCGTCTCCGGTCCTGGGATTTGCGAATCCAGAGTTACCATATACCCTACACACCGACGCAAGCACCACTGGACTTGGAGCCGCTCTATACCAAGAGCAGGATGGACAGACTCGAGTAATTGCTTACGCCAGCCGAGGCTTGTCACACAGCGAAGCCAGATACCCAGCCCATAAGCTGGAATTCTTAGCCTTGAAATGGGCTGTAGTGGAGAAATTCCATGATTATTTGTATGGAAATGCATTTACTGTAGTGACTGACAACAACCCGCTTCGGTACATACTAACAACGGCTAAGCTAGACGCCACCAGCTATCGTTGGTTGGCTGCTCTGTCTACCTTCTCTTTTGATATTAAATATCGCGCTGGTAAGCAGAATCAAGACGCGGACGGTCTGTCAAGGAGGCCGCAAGGAGAATTGACAAATGACAGCCCTTCACAGGAGGAGAGTCTAAGGATTCACCAATTTACAACTCATCACTTAGCTCCAGTGGATGTTGTCAAGGCGACTTGTCAGTACCATGCAGCCGTGCATGAGGAAGCACCATTCCACTGTCTGGTAGAGTCTCTTGCCATTCACCCGGATGCTGTTCCCTCTGTGTTTGAGGATGCTGAGTCGTATTTCCATGGTCTTTTCACAGTCCCGAAGCACAGTGACACTGATTTAGCCAGACTACAGCGAGAAGATCCTTCAATTGGCATTATCATTAAGTCACTTGAGTGTGGAGAATCTGCACCTAAACTGGAAGTGAAATCGCCAGAGCTTCTTTTGATGCTCAGAGAGATGAGTCGTTTTGAACTCAAAGACTCAGGTCTGCTATACCGGAAACGACAGAGTGAAAACAGGACAGAATACCAACTTGTTCTTCCGTATGTGTTGAGGTCATCCGTTCTCACCAGTCTTCATGATGAGATGGGTCATCTCGGAATCGAACGCACACTTGAGCTGGCCAGGTCCAGGTTTTATTGGCCGAAGATGTCATCGGATGTTGAGTCCAAGGTCAAAACCTGCCCAAGGTGTGTTAAGCGAAAACGTCAGCCAGAGAGGGCCGCACCGATGGTCAGTATCCAAACCAGCCGACCCATGGAACTGGTGTGTATGGACTTTTTGTCCCTCGAACCAGATAGCCACAACACAAAGGACATTTTGGTCATTACTGACCATTTCACCAAATATGCTGTGTCGATACCCACTAAAGATCAGAAGGCCACCACGGTAGCTCGTTGCCTCTGGGAACAGTTTTTCGTTCACTATGGTTTCCCAGAGCGCCTTCATAGTGATCAAGGCCGTGATTTTGAATCTCATTTAATCAAAGAGCTCTGTGCCTTAGTGGGTACAAAGAAAGTCAGAACAAGCCCCTATCATCCCAGAGGTAACCCAGTAGAGCGCTTTAATCGTACTCTATTGAGTATGTTGGGTACTCTGAGAGAGAAAGAAAAGTCAAGATGGCGTGAGTATGTAAAGCCTTTGACCCACGCATATAATTGTACCCAGAATGAGGTGACTGGGTATTCCCCATATGAGCTCATGTTTGGGCGGCAACCCAGATTGCCGATCGACATAGCTTTTGGGTTACCCGTCAAAGGAGCCTCCTCTACGTCACATTCGCAATATGTGAAAAACTTGAAATCTTACCTGACAGAAAGTTACAATTTAGCTGTTAAAAATGCCAAGAAGGTGGCTGACAAGAACAAGAAGAGGTTTGACATGAGAGTGAGAGAGTCTTGTCTGGAAGTAGGAGATAGAGTTCTCGTACGCAACCTCAGACTTCGAAGCAAACATAAACTTGCTGATCGATGGGAGCCCACTGTGTATGTTGTCCAGAAGAGAGCTGGAGAGCTACCAGTGTACACCGTCTGTCCTGCGGGTCAGGACGGGCCCACCCGTACGTTGCACAGGGATCTGCTACTTCCGTGTGGATTCCTTGCCGATGAAGAAGAGGAAACTGAACAGCCTGTACGAGTCTCTAAGCCTAGGACCAGACAGAATTCTCCTCAGTCTGTCGAGAAACCTCTTGATTCTGATGAAGAGGACTGTGACTATTCATGGTCATATCCTCTAAGATTTGAGACTGAGACAAGAATTCTTCAGCCTTCTTCCTTGATTCCGACTGCAAATGTTACACAGACTGGAAATGAATCAAGTTCTCAGACTCATTCTTCACCAGCATCAGGAAGCTTGTCAGGAAATTCACCTGATGGCGTACCTGATGCTAGACACACTGATACACTGAACTCCGCTGCAGAAGAAGGAAATGCAAACCTCACTCAGCACTCAGCTGATGATCCTCCTGTTGACACTGAAGCTGTAGAAAGATGCTCAACTGAACCTGAAACTAAGAACATCAGTACTGAAACTGAGCCACACTCTGAACAGAGAGAGGAGGACCCAGTGATTGCAAGTGAGCCGAGTTTGACAAGCCCTTCTTGTCAAGAGCAGAGTGACAATGCAATAGCAGAAGATGCTCAAACTGGAAGAATTGCCAGTCCCCTGCCAAGTCCAACTGATTTGGCAGATGTCTCTCAGATACATGATAAATCACCCACAGTTACTGACATTGATCATGTAGAAAGTACAGATAGTGTTAGTGAGCAAGATCATAACACCTTACGTAGGTCCGAACGCCAGAGAAGAGCACCAGGAACGTTTACTTATCCCCAGTTAGGTAAACCCCTGATTTCTTTTGCCCAGACTATTCTAGAAAGTTTTAATAAAGTTCTAGTTGAAACATTTGAGGGTAATCCTTCCCATAAGAGACAGCCATGAAGGGACTCATGCCTATTTAGAGGGGGAGGGTGTAACCCAGATGATAAATACATTAAGGAAATAAATAAATAAATAGTACAGATCATAATTCTTATGAACTTTATCAAAATTAAGTTGTCATTGATAAAAACATAATTTTGATGAAGATACTTTTACTGTCTTAAGTTACGATTAGGGACTTTTATTTTGAAATTTCATGATGCACTCTAGCTGAATTCGTAGTGGGAGAACAGGCGAGAGAGAAGAAAGACGGCCATTTTCGCAAGTGCCATGTTATTTGTTTCTGGAGGAGCTGAAGTTTTAGAAAAGTGATCAAAAGTTAATGAAGACACTGAAGTTTTTCTTTGAGAACATTCAATAGAAGGACTGTAATTGTTGAGTTGTGTTTGATGAAGACGGGTGCCGAATTCGTCGAGTTTTCTTTGTTGCAACCCTGTCTCGGTAAGCTAGCCTGTTCATCCTTACGTTAGTTAACAGCCTGAATCACTCATGTTATAAAGTAGTTGAACTTATGCTAAGAAATACCTTGATAAAAGATGGAAAATGTATGTTTTTGTTTGTATTTTTACTACGAGTGGTAAATGTAAAGTTATTAAGCGAATGGAAAGATATGTTGTTTAAAAAAGGCTTTTACTTTGTTTTGAAAGGTTAAACTTGATTCTAAGTCATGTTTCATGAGTGAAATGCATGTGAGGTGCTAATTTGAAGCATTTATCCAATGCCTTATTCTGAAACAAACTAATTTTTATAAGCAATAATTTTGGTACAATTGTAAGCTTATTGCAGTTGTGATTTGAAGTACTTATTTGAATTCAAGGTATTCCATCTGATTACTTTGTACTGGTTAACTGAATGGTATTCACTACTTTTCAGCATGTAGATGTAGTTTTGTAAATGCATATTTTTACACACTGGAGTTAATGTTGTACAACAGGAGCATTTGATAGATGAATATAAAAGCAACTTGCATTAGGGAAAGGAGTTATGAAACTTAACAAAAGGTTATAACCTGGTTGTGAATGCAGGTCAAGTTTTTTGTTGGATTTGAAAACCCTGGAAGAAGATTCATCGATCTCAATAGATGGCGAGCCAACCCATTTGATTTCTGTCATTGAATCCTGTCCACTGAAGGAGCCGGATACCCTATCTGCTTTGTGGTAGGATCGTACCAGTCACTCCACTGGTCATCACTCTTCGGATATCCACACACTGACTATTGACTTGACTAACTTGACTTTACACTTAAACCAAGGATTAGAAAAGGAACTCTCATTGACATTTAAGGAAACACAGCCAGTCAACTGAAAGGACAATTTCTTTTATTTTCAAAGGGCCATTTTATTTTTGTACATGTGTATTTGTACTTGGTTCAATTATACATTTGGTTACTAAAGCACAAGTAACTTTAACCCTGGTGTGTGTCTGCTTATTGCACTTGAACTCCCCTCCTCACGAACCTAGAGCGAAGGTGTACTTACCCAAGAGTGGGTTACACCCTTATGATCTGACCTGACCATCATCAAAAAATTCGATGAGACAAAGTCTTGCGGATGTAAATGACGTCGACTAACAGTGAGGTTGTTGCCGGGTTAACTGATGGACTGATTATGGACTTTTTCGACTTGGTGGTCAAACTTACCACTTCGTTGTAGGCCTACAGACAGTTGACACATAGTTGCATGCACTGTGCAATCTGCTGCCAATGGTGAAATTTCACGGGGGTCACTGCGCTGATGGTGATGGGTGAAACCATTGTGAGGGGGCAGGGGATTCTAAATCGGCGATTTCTGTTTGAGAGGAGTTTGGTGCGGGTTTCGCACCTTCTCACAGTCCAACATGTATGAACATAAAATATACTTAAAAAAATATTATCTGATTTATAAATGGGGTGGCAAGACTGTGTCCCAGGGGTGGCAGTTGCCACCCTTTGCCACCCCGTAGATCCGCGCATGAGTAGCCTACTCATCACACAGACATCACAAGTATCACACGAAAGTCATTTAAACGATGTCAGCCGCTAATTGCTGTGATGAACGGTTCGCGAGAAAAGTAAATAATATCATTCAATTTAATCATAAATTCTACTGAAGGTTTTGCGTCCATCTCCCTACCCATTCATCTCGGCAGAATACTTCACGAACCCCTCGTTTAACACATGACAAACCATATATCAGAATAAACAGCAGACCTTACCGAACACAAAGGTGTAAAGCAGTCCCCTGTACAGTTAGTCGTTCCAGAGTAATCCCGTTTTGAATTTGCAGTACATTTCAACATACATGGATGTCTCCAAATTTGGGCTTTAAGTTTTACACTGTGTTTAAATTGTTCCACATTATTTCATAACGGGCCAAATACAAAATACATATTGCAAATGTCGCCTAGATATCGGTTTGTGAGAGTTTGTAAGAGTAAGAGTTTGTGAAAGTAGCCTTAATGATCACAAAATGCTAAGCATGCATCTAGGCTATTTGACTTTCTTAAAGCTGAGCTGTGCTTAATTGTTCAATACATGATTTCAATACATCATTCAAATATCAAATAAATGTTAAATATAGCCTAGATATCTGTAAATATTATCAGATGATTTACAGTTATATGTAATGTCTCATGTTTCATGTTTTTGTAATGTTTCATACAGTGATACAGGTCTACTGCAGTGAATAGGCTAAATACAACTTTGATCATTTTTATAGCCAACTACTGTATAGTTAACGTTGGCCTTAGTGCCCTGACATGTGGCCTTTGTGCCCTCCACCAAATATGCCCAACTGAAGGCCAAATGGCCTTGCCCCCAGAATGTTGAAATTCCAAGCCTGGTTTTAACATTCCATGTGTTATCTTAATGCAGAAGAAGTAGATTGGGAACCAAATAGAACGTTCAAGCATTGTTTTTGTTTTTATTGTTGAAAGGGTCTATAAAGTGTGTGTGTTTGTTTCAAAAACACAGTGCAGGTGAGACGACGGCCGTTTCCTTTCTCTTCCTACTGTAGGTGGCGTGTGTACGCCGAGGGCATGCCCCAGTGTGTTGATTTCGACACTTCCCTTGCTCTGCCGGCCGAGGTTCAGTTTTCTTTCACAAAGGCGACTGATTTCTTCACCTCTGCAGGCAAACAGTAAGCCAATGCTGAAGTCATTCCGCTCTTTCAAAATTCAAGTCACGAATGTTTGATGATTGATGCTTGGTGATTGCTGAGTCTGCTCCCGCTTACTTAAGTGCTCTTAGCAAGGCTTATGTTACCCCTTGGGCCACTACAATCCTCCATGGACTCACACTGTCGTCTCGCACTGCTGCCCCTGCACACTATCCAGACTATTTTAATTTGTTCACCGTTGGTGGAACAACCTACCGTGTCAAGTCAAGACAGGTTAATTTATATTGTGCATTTCACACACAGAGGTCATTCAATGTGCTTTACATAAACAAAATCAAAACAGTAATAGCAAATAAAAGCATAAAAGGGCAATGGTTTAAAACATTTTAAAAAATAAACTACATAATTAAAATACATACAAAAAACATAGAATGATTGAAAGACAAAGTGCAAAACAACAAATTACTGGAACACAGCCAACAACTTAACCTTTTGCTTCATCATACTTCCAGCCAGTTAGGCTGTTGTATTAGATTTAGCTGTAGACCAGTGAAGAATGCTATTAAAAGCCATCTCCTTAATTCCAAATTGGAGATACCAAATTGACTTAATCCAATGTTAAAGCTGCAGTTGCCAAGATTGTTTTGATCATATTCATTGAAACCGACACTATGCTCCGACAGAACAACATAAATCAGCCTGTTTTAGAAAAAAAAACGCACTTGTACCTCCACCTAGAGCTTGTTATTTATTTTGCAAAAATCCACAGCTCCCGGTTCTTCTGGTCCAATCAGAATCCAAGCAGGACTGTGTGAGATCTGACTGTTAATCACAGTCTGGTGCAGTCTGGTGCGCACTGACAAGCACAAACTCGATGAAGGGGGCTCGGTGGTAGTGGGGGAGGGCCATGAGAGTTGTAAACATTCAAAATTTTGGCTAAATCCCCTTAATCTGTCACACTTGCCAACTGCAGCTTTAATCCAATTGAGCTAGAGCAGGTAAAAACTTGAAGTTGGCTTGCAAAAAGAAGAGTTCTTTGTTCTAGATGTCACAGGCAGAGTATCCATGCACAACATTAACATATGATGTTACTGCTACAAGTAACAACAAAGGTAACAAAGAAGCAGAGAGACAAACCACTCGTGGACAGATTATAATGACAGAATATACATTCCTGTCAAGAAACTATCAACCCACAACAAGTATGTCCTTTATGAAACTCACAGAGATTCTCATGTTTTGGCATAACAAGTAAGAGGAATGATGAGCACTCTGATTATTAGCATAGAAGCATGAGAGATGGCAACAAACTTACAACATAGAAAACATAGTGATCCTGGTCACATACCCAGTGAACAGCAGCACTCTTTTAATGGAGATTCTTCTTAGTAGCCTTGTTTGTGCACACACACACATACTTTTCCTTTTAGGGCCAAAATGGCCAGACGATAAGGCCCAGTTAGTCTCGATAGAGTATTTAACACCCAAGTGGAGTAGTTAACACTGGAATAGAGCTTCAGAGAAGCCCGGTAGAGCAGTAACGATAGAGTCTCCCTCAGATCAGACCCTCAGAGCCCGTTCTATCTATTCTGTGTAGAATGACAGAGTGACTAGGCTACTTCACAGAATCCCCCTTTTCCCCAACACTGTGTACTAATAGGCTAGGTGCTCTGAAGCTCAAAGTGTTCAGACACTGTGTCATTGTGTAAGATGTGATGCTCTTTAAGAATTGAAAATAAGCAATATGCTTATAGGCCTATGATATCTTCAAAAATGGCGGGTAACTTTAGGCTCAGATATTTTCTGTTCTTTAAGCTCTGTAAACTTCCCAACACTTAGGCTAAGTGCTCTGAAGCTAACTGGGTTGGCCGACTGCAGACGATCGTGGGAAAGCATCAATCAACTGGACGTGATCATCTGCGAGAACAAAAGCCCAACCATTGGTATGGGATCTCCCATTAAACAAATGAGCTGTCCAGCTACAGTATGGAGTAAAACAAACAAAAAAAATAGTTTGTTTTTTGTTTGTAGCATTTGTTCTGACACGGCATGCTTTGTAGGATATGTAGAGGACCACTGGGATGAGGATGAGTTCTTTGGCTACCAGTTCCTGAATGGCCTCAACCCCATGGTGATCAAGCGCTGCTTAAAGCTGCCCGAGAACTTCCCCGTCACAGAGGAGATGGTCAAGCACTACATGCGAGGGTGCACCTTGGAGCAGGAGATGAAGGTACACTAATGGGGTGACCACTGGCACACCCATATGGGGAAATAAACCAAAATAACCTAAAAGTAGAGGAAGATCTATCTATCTATCTATCTATGCTGCTCAAAAAAATTAAGGGAACACTTACAGTTTTCCACAATTGTTAAAACACATTTTTTGAAACCTTCCACCCTTTTCTCCATTCTCAAACTACATTCACAGAATGTCTGACGGTTCTTGCAAAATAAAACACTCACCTCAAAAGTTTTACTTGTGCTCAGAACCAAACAGTGTCAGAGTAGCGATCCAGTGTATGATTGAAGTGTTTCCTTAATTATTTTGAGTAGTATATAGATAGATACATACATACACACACACACACACTTAGTTACGTTTTGTTTTAAACTTTTCTCACCTCCAGAAAGGGAACATCTTCCTGTGTGACTACAAGATGTTGGATGGGCTTGTGGGAAATGTAGTTGCTGGCAGGCAGCAGTACCTCACCGCTCCCCTGGTCCTGCTCTACTGCAACCCTCAGGGTCTGATGTTGCCCATCGCCATACAGGTAAACACATTACATTATTGAAATGTAGACACGCCAAAGGCAAGATCATTTCGTTGTGATGTCTTTCTAGTGAACACAATGGAAGAATGCATATGTGCACCACGAAGCCAAATAGACATAATGTTTTCACAGAAGCACATCATTCTGTTGGATTATTAGAAAACACAATCCGACTTTGTATTACTTAGCCCATCTTAGCCCACCAGTAACCCAGTTCTGTTTTGATTTCTAAATATCCTAAATCTGCACATGCAGCAACTTACCTGAGGGACATAGATAGCAGAGGTTAGGAAGAAAAAACGTATGAAATCAAATTCATAAATTAAGAAATCATGTTCAGAAATCTTAAATAATATTGATATTCAAATAATCAAATCATTAAGAATAATGAATGGAAATACTGTAGGTTATGTAACTGATATGTTGATGGACTTGGCTGTCTGATTAAAAATGACTAAGAAAGAGAGACCTCTTAGCCAAAAATGACTAAGAAAGAGAGACCAGTGTCTTAAAACCTTTTCCTTTACTTGAAAATGAGAGGAAAAAATATGTGAAATTATTTGCAACCGTTTTATGCATGTTAAAACATATCTGTGTAGTTAAAGCAAAAGCCTGGCCAAGACAACCCCATCTTCCTTCCATCGGATTCCAAGAGTGACTGGCAACTGGCCAAACTCTTTGTGAGGAATGCTGAGTTCGGCGTTCACGAGGTCGACTTTCACCTGCTGAGAACTCACCTACTGGCTGAGGTGTTTACCGTGGCAACGTTGCGGAACCTTCCTTCACCACACCCCCTCTTCAAGGTATGGCTGTGATCCTGGAATAAGTCTGTACATCAGTCTGCCTCAACAACAAAGAACAGAGAGAGAGAGAAATGCATCCAGAAATTCAGAGAAATGCATCAAGACCTTCAAAACTTTAAGTATCCAAGTCTAAGAATACTATTAGGAGAGGAACAAAAGAGCGCAAGAGTCGCAGCAAGATATATAGATGCTTGCCATAAACAAGGGGAGTCACTTCATCAGTGAAGCACACAAAAAGTCAAATACACACACACACACACACTGCCGTTGCAGTAATGTATGATGCATGATGTTTTGTTTTGTCTTTACACACTACTACGTACATGTATGCTTTGGCAATACAAATTGTATTTTTTGTCATGCCAATAAAGCTCAATTGAATTGAGAGAGACCTACATTCACCCTCACACACACTCTTCTAAATGGATAATATGTCTCGAAGAAGGGTGCTGTGCACTGAACTACTGGAACACACACACAAACACACAGATACACACACACACACACACAGTGTACAATGCTAATATAGCGTGTGCAATGTTCTGTAATCATCATTCAGACAAGAAATTCCCTTGTTCAATCATTTATTCATTTCATATTTCAAGAATGTCGGGTGGTTAATACAGTTTCTTTCTGCCCTTGCAGCTCCTCTGCCCCCATATCCGATACACACTCCAGATCAACATCTTGGCCCGCAACCAGCTCATTTCTGAAGACGGAGTTATCAACATCGTACGCACAGCACCGTTTAATAGGCACTAAGGGTTTTTTGCCTGTTCTACTGAGTTCATGTGTCATCCATTCTTACAATCTAGTGACTAGTACAGACTTCAGAAAGTAAAAGTCCTGCCACGCTTTGGTTCCAACCATTCACTTAATCAGCGGATTCTAATTAGCACAATTCTTAAGCCAGGTAGATCATCTAATTAGTGAAATGACATGTGTTAAGCGCACAACCAATACATGGCAGGACTTTTACTTTCTGAAGCCGGACTTTTACACCTCTGCTAGTGAACCTAGCCTTACAAAGATCAAAAGCTACATTTCACTAACCGAGACTCTAAATGAAGCGCTACATGAAACTAGCTAGCCTTCTCACCAACTATTACATTTAAATGATGGGATGTCATTTGTATGACACGGACTATCCCGTGCAATGCATTAATACTGTCCTGCAGGAAAACATTTCCAGACAAAATCATGTAAATGTAAATCAGGTTTCTCGGCCAAGTATACTTGCATATACAAGGAATTTGGTCTCTGCATTTATCCCATCCGTGAATTAGTGAACACACAGAGCACACAGGTGAAGGTGAAGGTGAAGGTGAGGTGAAGCACACACTAATGCGGAGTAGTGAGTAGTGAGCTGCCTTGCTACAGCGGCGCTCTGGGAGCAGTGAGGGGTTAGGTGCCTTGCTTGTTCCCACTGGTCGGGATCGAACTGGCAACCCTCCAGTTACAAGCCCGAAGCCCTAAACAGTAGGCCATGACTGACCCCAAATCATTTTGCTGATTTAATACCATGCAACGGCACGCTACATGCAAACGTGGTTGGGTCAGCGCACAAACAAGGAAGTTGTCTGCCAGAACATTAATGCTGTAATGACCGCAGAGAGGTGACGGAAGGGTGGGGTGCAAGAGTGTTTGTTTTAATTCAGGCAAATCAGAAAATCCAATAAACATAGTTCAAGTACCTGACTCATTAAAAACACATCCTTTATGATTTTTCCCATAAATGACCTCCCTGTAGTATGCAGGAGTTGGCGGAGAGTCATTGCAGAAGTTGCTGAGGCGTGCAACAACTGCGCTGACCTACAGGTCCCTCTGTCTGCCTGATGACATCTCTGAGAGAGGCCTGGAGAACGTCCCCAACTACTACTACAGAGATGACGGCATAAAACTGTGGAACGTCATTAACAAGTATGCTCACTACTGGAGTTCAGTCCAGTCTTGTTTTTTTTTTTTTTAAGTATATTTTTTGGGCTTTTTTCCCCTTTATTAGGACAGGACAGTAAAGAGTGACAGGAAGTAGGTAGGAAAGAGAGATGGGGTGGGAGAATAAACTGATGCCGCTGTTTTTAATTAAAATGTTGGAAGCTTCTCCAGTGTGCAGACACTCTCTCTCTTGTTTTACCTTTGTATATGTTGTGTGTACGTTGTCCTGCACCTAGCCTAAAGAGAGGCGGGATATGCATGCAACTACTTAACTACAAAGAAAATACATGTTGCATTACATTTAGCAGACACTTCTTGACCAAAGTGACTTACATACAGTATGTCATATATTACAAGGGATTACATTGTCCCCAGTGCAACTTGGGGTTAAGTGCCTTGCTCAAGGGCACAACGGTGGAAGCCGGGAATTGGACCGACAACTTTCAGGCTACTGTACACTAGCCCTTAACCACTACACTACCACCGCCCGCATGTGCACAGGTGCAGACAGTGCTGTACTGGTGTGGTGTTGCTAGTTGAATTGAATCCGCTCTGTGAAATCAATGCAATGTTAATCCACCAAGGTCAAACCAAGGTCAATCCGCTGTGTGTTTCTTTTCAGGTTAGTTGAGCGTTTCTTGACCCACTACTACGAATGTGATGCAAACGTGCAGGCAGACACAGAGCTGCACAGCTGGATCAGCGACATTTTCACCCATGGGTTTCTGGCACGGGAAAGCTCAGGTGTGTTATCACTCTGTCTTTTGTTATGTGTGTGTGTGTGTATGTGTGTGTGAGAGAGAGAGAGAGTGTGTGTGTGTGTGGGTTGTTCCGATTACATGGACAGTCAGCAGGGGGGAAATACTTCTAGACCAGCAAAGATTATGCGTCTGATTATGCGCCTTCTGAAGGAATCGTTGCACTATCTGTACTTATTTCAATAAAAGTTTACTTTCTTTCTAAAAAAAATACTTTCTGAGAAGACATTGCTTGCTCAGGTGGGTTCGCAGTCTGTTATCTGAGGTGTGTTCAAATTTGTTAACATTAATGCAAACAAGCACAGCACGCAGCGAGTTCACAGTTGTTTGCGAAACGTAATTGTTTGTACAATTAGTCCAATAAAGATTCCCTTGCTTAGGTCTGTATTTTTGAAGATAAATATTTGAACAGCACCACCCTCATATGATTGACACAATTGCCTTAAGCCACACCTTTATTGCTAACATGACTGTTTTCCTCATTTAATGGAAACAGATAAATCCCACTCTCTCCATTGATGTGTATGTGTGTGTGTGTGTGTTGTATGTGTCTAATACAGTATAGTGGATACCCTTACAGAAACAGCCTTTCATTCCTCTTCCCAGGTGTACCATCATCTTTTCAGACCGTGGTGGAACTCGTCAAGTTTGTCACCATGGCAATCTTCACTGTATCTGGCCAACATGCCTCAGTCAACAACGGACAGGTAAGAAATTGTATCCCAATTACATAGAGCGACTAGCTGTTTTCTTTTATTTATTAATATTAACTGAAGATGCCTTACAAAGCCAACAGCCTTAGCCCCATAGTGAAAGCTCAGAGGCCATATTGGCTATAGCCTAAGTTAGAACAATCATACTAACAGCACTGTAATTCTTCTTCATCGGCCAATGTGCCACATTTCGTCACAGTTTTGACTTTGGCTGTCTGGTTATTTTTTAACATCAAATTTACAACAAATTTATGAAGAAGTTCTGTGATCTCTAACAACCTTTTGCCAAATTCCCTATGCAGTTTGACTACGGTGGCTGGATGCCCAACTTCCCCTTTGCCCTCAGAAAGGCCCCTCCCAAGGAGAAAGGCCAGACCACGGAGGCCACCATCTTGGAGACCCTACCTGATGTGGGCACGACAGTGAATGGAATGGCTTTCTTGCGTCTGTTAAGCACAAAGTCTCAAGACCATGTGAGTTTGTTCATCATCAGGTCATATGTTTAACAATGTTTAATTACATTTAACACAAACTGAAAAAGAAAAATGTCCTGGAAACTTTTCTTGTTTATGCCATTACTCAGGACGGCTTACTGACTTATTTGCATTCATATTATCGTAAATGTGCTAATTACCAACCATTTCGTTATAAAATTCTAAAACAACGATGTTTTTTTTAATACTTCAAAATAACATTTGATAAATTAACCTTACATTTTTCAGTAGCCATAGGTGTGTAGATTTGAACTAAATGGTTTGTATAGAAATGAATATTAAGTGACACATACACGTTGGACATATGGGACGGTTGGTAATATGTGACGTTCCGATACCTTCATTTACAGTTTTTACATAATGTTTCTGTTATATTATTATTATTATTATGAGTACTCTGTTCACAAAATGTAAAATATATCTTAAATCAATTATTGTTTGTCATATTGACAAACTGTGATGTACGGTCATGCTTAGCTTATGTTTAATGCTTAATGTTCAATAGAATTCTCGATGTGTTTATTATTATCAGCATGTTATTTACGATTCCAATCTTATCACCCTCTCTGCAGTACCCGCTGGGATGTATCCCAGAAGATATGTATGATGCAGCGGTTCCTTGCAATCTCATTGAGGATTTTCAGAAGGATCTGAAGGAGTTGTCGGCTCTTATCGAGGAGCGGAACAAGAAGGTGGAGCTTCCCTACACCTATTTGAACCCCGAAAATGTTGACAACAGTGTGGCCATTTGAGAGGGTTTCGGAGCTAAATTTGTCTCAATAATATTTGTATATGCGCAGAGGGGGATCCACAAATATTTCTTGATTTGCATGTGTGTTTTGATATCTACAAATAAAAAATCATATTTGTAACTCATATATTGATTTTTACAAATATAGATGTGCATTTGTAAATAAAATGCCATTTGTAAAACAGAAAATTTCATTTGTGAAATGTGAGTCTGCATTTGTGGATCACCAACACACGCATTCTTCGTTTTCCAAAGTTACGTGTTTTTGAGACGTTCTTCACATGAAAGTCACACAAATCCACACGTAAATAGGCCTACTTTAATTCACCGGCACACAGAAATCGCAATCCAGTAGATGGCGACATCCAAAAATATTTCTTGACTTGCATTCGTGTTTTGACATCCACAAATAAAAAAATCATATTTGTAACTTGTAAATTGGTTTTCACAATTGTAGATGTGTATTTGTAAATGAAATGGCATTTGTAAAACTGAAAATTGCCTTTGTGAAATCTAATTTTGCATTTGTGGATCACCAGCACACACAGTTTTCGTTTTCGCATTTGTGGATCAGCATTTGTAACCTGACCCTAGCCAGATGAATTTCGCTCCGCCTAGCTCCACTCATCCATCTGGAACCGATCCATTGAAGTGTTGTTTCAGAAGGCTGGGCCTAATCAAAAAATGCTTGCATATGATTGAATAAGCCACTTGTCCGTCATCTATTGACGTGCTACTTCAACCACTCACATCGAAGCCAACCCGTGACGCTAATAACAGTCTCACAGTCGCTTCTACGCTATGTCACATCTATGAAACTCCCGCCCTGCGTCCTGATTGGCTGAACCATAAAGTCGGTTGCAGAAATCACTCTCAATGGAAGAGGTCCCAGATGGATGTGAGTGAAGCTAGGCGGAGCTAAGCGGAACGAAATTCATCTGGCTAGGGTCAGGTTACAGGGTGGATCACGAGACAAACTTTGCGCAGAGAAGCCACCCAGATCCACAAGTAGCCTGCTGACACTTTCTAATCCAGTAGATGGCAGTGTTGTTCTATGGGACTCATAACCAAAGATTCTTTGCTCATAACACACAGAGCTAGCGAACATAGTTCTTAAATCTAACAAGTTATGCCTTTTACAACAAGCTTTTTGATGGAAAAGTGGTGTTTAATTTCCATAATCTTTGTTTAGTAAACGCATAAAACCGTCAGTTTGCAAGCGAAATCAAGAATTACGATCTTTGAGTTTGTTTATAGTTACCTAACAACCGAGGCTTTAAAGGGGTGGTTCAGGATTTTGGACATAGGACCTCATTTCCAAGTAAGCAAGTGTGATATTTATCAGTGGAGACCGTTTTCAACACGTTTCATCCAGTCCTTCTAATTGGAGAGTTCGCAGGTGCTAGGCTAGCGCAAGTCAACGGTATGTGCTAGCCTGCCACTAAAAACAGTCTTACCCACTCCAAAGTACACCCAAGGTAAATAAATTATAACGCCAGACTATCGATGTAAATGTCTGTATTGATAGTTTTATTTCTAACATTATTCTATCCTTGCATTTCAACGATCGCATTACATTTTGAGGGACTAGTCTTAGCAGCGGCGGAATTATACTTGCTCCAGTTAGTAGTACTGCGCCAAAAAGTAAACAGTAAAGCGCACTCCAATCGGGATACCTAGTAGTAGCCTTGGTAATATCAGTCCGCCGCTGAGATGCAAAATGACTACTACCAACTTCAGGGAACAAAGTATAACTATTGCAACGCGATGCGAGGGTAGTTGAATTTCTTACACTATTCTATCAACACAGACATTTACATCGATTGTCTGGAATTTGCCTCGAGTGTCCTTTGGAGTAGGTAAGACTGTTTTTAGTGGCAGGCTAGCACATACCGTTGACTTGCGCTAGCCTAGCACCTAGCACCTATATATCCCATATATCCCACCGCCACACGGCCATATCTTTAGGCCTACTACCCACACAAATTACAATGGAAATACAATAGGCCTACATCACTTATTATTTCATTGACATAAGGCTAAAAATATGATGAACACTGGCATTTCTCTTTCCTATACCATATTATTGAACTAGTAGAAGAAAGAGGTGGCTTGTTAATATGAGGAGTGTCGACTTGTCCATCTGATCCAAACAAGTAAACCTGAGGAAAGGATGGTATGGAGTGTGTGAGGCTAACTTTGAATGGTATGGTTTTATTTGAAATTCACATTTTCAACAAATCCCACAATTTAACACCTGCATACATAGCCATATTCTGCAGTCTCCCCACAAGGAAAAGAATAGCACAATATTGATAATGTATTTTACAGCAAAAAAGAAAGCATCTTACAGACGATGCTGTTCCCACAATAATCAACTGCCCTAAACCCCCTCCATCAACTGCCAGTAGATGTGTCCTGCAGAGACATGGCATTGCATTGAGTGGTAGTTAAGCATTTACAAAACTAAATACTGTTCTTGTCTTTGAATTAACTAACATCCTCAATGGATTAGTGTGAATGCAGGAAAGCAGGATCTCTTTGTTTGGTTGGATGAAGGTTGAAGTCATATGGCCAGCATTTACAGCACCTAAAACACTGCAAAGTAAAAAAAAAAATACATCATGAATTACAATTATATTCTTATGTTCTTGAAATTAAGTTATTACACCTGCACATTTCTTTGCTTAATATGATCCTTCCTACTATAAATGCTGTGATGACACAATAAGACTGAAGACTATGATACAGCTGGAGAGGCTGCCAAGTGAGGCAAATATTACGACTGACTTCTTTGAGGCCATGAACAGGCTTTTTGATGTCTTAAATTCACGGTATTAATGTACATTCAAATCCGCTACTGCAGTTTTAGCATCAGTCAAATTGTGAAAACAGCACTTGATTACAAACACAAACACTTACTTCTCAGGCGCATCTCTGACCCCAATCCATGGCGTCGTCCTATAGGACCACAAAGCAGACATCAGATCCACCATCTTACGAGAGAGAGCCTTCAGTGGATTGAGTCTTGGACCTTCAGGTTGCTAGAGAACAATACATATAGTGCAGCAATCATTCTCAGTGTGTTAACTAAGTAAGGGATAATGTATAGAACGCCGGTCTTTATTGGGAAAATAAGTCCCGACAGGGCGAACCGGACCCCGAAGCGCCCTGAAGGGACTTTATTTTCCCAATAAAGACCGGCCAAGAACAATGTAATGACCCAACTCGAGGGGCGGCAACAAGCATGCATTTAAAAATTGCACTGCACACAATTGGATAGATCGTTCTATGTTCTATACATATACATATATACATATTCCATGTTCTATACATTATCCCGTTTATTACGCAGCTACTTGCCAAAACGAAACAATAAACTCTCCACGATTTGACTCTTTAGTCTACATAGCCTAGGCTATAGCCTATTTGTTACCGTTTCATCGTGGCTTTTGGTGAGAAACAAATAGTTCGCGCCACCCTGACTACACATTTGCCATCAGAGACAAACTAATACAAAACTATGTAATGTGCAGGATCGAGGCAGAGATCAGTAGAGAAAATCGCCGCGTCATCGAGGACAGACAGAGAGTATGGCGAAAAACGAAATGTTTCACTACGCTAGCTGCTAGGCTGATAATAAAATGCAGTGCACCAATACAACTGTGGAAATGCATGGATTCCAGTTTCTTCCAGTAGCAGCAACTGGAATCCATGCATTTCCACTGAATTATTTTTGGAATCTGATCCCTTATCATACCTGTTCATTCTTACTCGTTGCTCGACTTATCGTGACTAAATTCAAGATGGCTGCAAAACGCTAAACTTCGTGAAGATACCGTCTGTATAAATCGTCTTGTAAGTAAACTACCAGTGCTTTTTCAAAGTTCTCAATGTCTTGTTTTAAATGTCAGGGCCCTCGGAAGTCTACCAATGAAGTGTGGAGATACATTGAGCCTCGTAAATGGGTGTAAAACAGTGATTTATTTGCATGGCTAGCCCGATGCCGAAGCACCACTATTGAAAAAGCTGTTGGTAGCATCGGCTAACTAGCGCCAGATTTTGGAGTGCAGGGGACAAGCCGAGATGGGCTATGAGACATACGTTCACACTCGGTATCATGTTTCAATACACTTTAGGTCAATATCACACCGGAATTCTCCTTTAACTTATAGCCTACAGGTAGAAAAAAGAAAAAATGGTGATAACAAAGATTGTTAAGGCGGAGCAAGATATTTCATCAGGAGCCACTTCCGGGAACCCAGATCGCACGAGGGGGGGTCATAATCCCCCTTTATGCAGAGCTAAGGCAGCGACTGCTCCATTGAAGTCTATGGGCATAGCTCAGAATTTTACCACATATGTTAAGGTCTTGGTTCTATAGAGTTAGGAATGTGAATTTCGGGCACGTTTTCATGATCCTCAAACCCTTCTGAACATTCCAGGTACATTTTTAGCATTTTTGAGCATTCCAGTCTGGAGAAAATCGACTTTATATCAGGTGTGTGCCGGTTATTTATGCCGCTGCTGTTGGCCGGTTGCAACGTACGCTCATCAATACTTCATCGACACGCCTCTTTATGCAGACAGGATTCGATCCCCATTTCGCGCCCATAGACATGAACTACGACGAAGTATCTTGCTCCGCCTTAACAATCTTTGGTGATAATGTAACGTTAGCTAAGTTAGTTTGCCTGCTAGCTAGCTTATCAGTAGGCTATACAGTCTCTCAATGGGAATTTATGTGATCTATTTACCAGTGCAATAGCTACTTCTGTCTAAATAATAGGCCTATTTACCTCTCCTTATTCAGTGTAAACTTGGAAAAAGATCAATTGGGCCTTTCACACGGTCAGTTCTTGCAGTTCATTACCGAGTAAAAAAAACGCATAAAACCGTCAGTTTGTAATGTAGTCCTACAAGAAATGTAGCACAGTGGTTAGAGGAGTGAGCTCTGACCCCAAGGATTGTTGGTTCAAATCCAGGCTCAGCGCAACATAGAGTGGGGAAGTCCCGCCCCTTCCGTTTGCCTCCATGGGACCTATCTTCGGCAGTCTATGGCGAAAAAGAAATTATTTTCTGGTCCCGGTTGACTTGTGCCTTGAATTACCCATATGATGTTTGTCAATTTTAAAGACAATTTTTCATGTAAAGACATTTGCAGTTTGTTTCGTAACTATTGAATTACAACATTGTGAAAGATCGTAATTCCAACGACTACAAACCCACCAGTCGCGCTAGTGACGTTAGCTCATTCACAGCCACACTAGATTGTACAAGCATACCAGCAACAGGTCTTAATTGGGCTTTCCTTGCCGAAGAAAATACCATGAGTCAGAGAACATTCAGTGTATGAAATGTTTGCTTCCATTGGGCAATAAACGCAATTGACTTCAATTTCCATTCAACTTCAAATGTATTTCTATTCCATTTCCAATCTATTTTATATTCTGTTTCACAAAAACAAAAGACAAAAATATCACATCTGCTGTATATAATGCTGTGCACATTCCAATTTTAGCACTGAAAAGATTCACTCTTTTAGTGGTCACCTAGATCCCTCTGGAATACTATCTGAGTTCACAAGCTATTGTGAAGTTGTTATAAACATCAGTGCTCTATTGAACATGTTTAAATTTATTTCAGTTGTCTTAACACACTTTTTCAGCAATCTTCTGTGTTTGTTAATGGGACAAACATGCCCAGCAGTCATTACTTTTATCAGGATTAAAACTTGTGGGTTCTGACTGAAAGCTCCATCTGATGCCGTGCCCTCTAGTGGTAGAAATCAGTACTTTGCATGACATGTTTCTTTCCCATGTGTTAAATACACTTTCAGTATATTTCAAATGTATTCTCCACAGTGGGTGACATCAGTTGCCTCAGTTTGTTGGATAAGATGTGTTGAGATAATTGCTACTTCATTTTCTCTCAACTGTCATTTAAAGTAAACCTCCATCAGCTTTCTCTAAATGTTAAAAAGTGCTGACTGAGCTGAGTCATGATTGGTTACGCCCTGCGACATTGCCAATAAATTGCCACATATTGGTCTCACCTCCTGTCCTCACTGCGTGGATTCCCCCTTTGCTCATAGTGTGTCCTGTGGTTTCACATTAGTGCACAATATCTTGTGAAACACGTTCAGCTCTGTGGGGAAGGAAGTTGAGAGCAGCAACATCAGCTCCTTCTCCTTTTGGAATCCCAGTCGCTCACACTCACTGCACAATACAGTAGGTCAGCCGAGGCTGCTGAAAGTCGACTAACAGCGTAACGCGTTTCTGACCCCAACACGAAAAGTGAGTAGGCGTTTTTGTTTGTTTGTTTAGATCTGTAGGTTGCGAGAATTAGGGTATAGGGGCCTCTGTCCAGGTGGTTTCCTTATTGGGGGGGCTGGGGCAATAGGGCATGAGGGGGGAAGCATCTGTTATCTCAAAACGGTCATGAAAAACCCTGATGATTTCTTCAGAATAAATTATGTAGATGGATAGATAAGCTGCCTGATCCACACCATTCATACTGGCATGAGGGGAAAAATCATCTGTTATCTCAAAACTGTCATTAAATCCCCCGATGAAAAGAAAGTTGCATTGTCATTTCACAAAAGCCTATGCCCGTGCTTTTATCAAGTGAATGAATATTAGCAACACTTTCTTAAGGGGCACTTAACTGTGCGTCATAATTTTTTTCTTTTTTTTTTTTTTTTTTTTTTACGTTCTGATATTTGTGTTTGAGATTGACATTGACTTTAATTCCATGCCTTTTCTGGGCAGAGGATATTCACAAACTGCATTTTGAAACGGTTTCACATTAAATTATTTAACCTTTTCCTTTGCTTATAAATATCTTGATGTCTGCATCATCGTCTTTTCTGGCTCTTGTTTCTACAAAATGACTTACTAGTTCTACTCATTTGCATGTCCATCATACTAGCTTTAGATATTTTTTATTTTTCTTGCTTGTGCAAAACAGATTAAGGATTGCATCATTAGGGAATAATGCTTCTGGTCACCATTTCCTTTTTCTTCAGAGGGATGTTTATAGCTACAGTAAGTGACAACTGTGAGTAGAAAAAGCAAACGCACACTGTTTTTTTGAGGTGCTGGTCACCAGATACGTTAGCCTGGCTATCACCAGACTAAGCTCAATCTTTTAGTCTGGGGAATCTGCTCTGTATTTTCTACTGCACAAGAGGCGTGATCAACGGGCATAGTTTAAATGAGTCTGTATGCAACTGGATAGTCCTTCAACCAATCAGACCAACGATCTGGGTGTGCCAGGTGGATAAGCCAGTTTGTGATTGGTCCCCAAAGATTTGTAATGGAAGTGGGGTAGAAAAAATGGGAGGTTTCCAGGGCGAAATCAAATCGCCGGCAGATCAGGCTGGGTTTACCCAGTCTAGGGATACATAATATTATGAACAAATAGAGACCGCACACAAATAAAAAAAAAAAACAACATTTTGGCCAGTGGCCTTTCTCAAGTCTAGTTAAGTGACAACTACCATGTATCTCCAAGTAAAAGCACTGTTGGTTCTCTTGTGGTAAGCTTTTTTGATTGTTCTGGTTGGCTGACCTTCTGCAGCTCTGACACAATTGATACAGTCTCAAAGCTAATGTTACTTGAGTACATAGTGCATAGTTCACCTTGGTGCATGATACAGGAACTGAGAACTGGAGTGTGGCGAGTGGTGTCAGTGCAGTGTAACAACACAGACAACTCAGACAACTTATCCCCCCTGTAAAAATTGCACTGATCCCTGATCGACACCATCCACACTGACCCCTAATAAAAAAGAGAAGTACACACACACACACAAACACTTTGACAAAAAAACAAAACAAATTCCTACACTTTAATGTACATGTTGGCAAATTGTCTCATAGGTACCACTTTTAAGCTAACAAGAAGAAACCAAGCTTGCTTTATTACTGTCTCTGAAGTGCTATGGCTTGTCTTTTTTGTTTTAGAAAAGGCAGGTTGCTTGACACCATGCTAGTCACCAAAGGCCCTCTGATTTTCACAACAGTCCTGTGCATATCTACAGGTATTTCACTTCTGAGTTTGTATTGATATCATATCAGACTGTAGCTATATATATACAGTCTATGATTAATTTTTACCTAGGGTTGGTCTTGTGGATGCTCTCCTGCCTGAAATGGTTTCCCGTGACAATCAAGGCCAACATTTCAATGACACAACAGGCCCCCAAGGCATGGAGGATGATCACAAAGTGCTGAAGTTGCTTATAGTCCAAGGCATGGAGGATGATCACAAAGTGCTGAAGTTGCTTATAGTCCATGACTTATCTCACAGTAACAGACTATGAAAGTGTAATTTAATCAGCTTTGTTAATGTGCAGTAAGAGTTACTCACAAATGGTGCACAAAAGATTCCAACTATTTTGGACTCATTTGGGTGTCAGTGGGGTGCTGAATGACTAGTTTAACTAAACAAGTTAAAGTTGAATTTATTTTAAGGCACCCATAACAGTTTTTTTACCTTAACATAACGTTTCCAAAATCATTTTTGATGGCACATAACCTCATAACGTGACGAACAATACTTCTGCTATTGTCTGAGTGGCCCTCTATAGGCGGTTACCGACTTAGCAACTTTCTAGTTTTGGGTAGGAAACTAAGCACAAATGATGCGCAAACTAATCAAAATACTTTTATCCATATTTTCATCATATGGGGTGCTTTAACCTCTCTTTGATATGTGACTATAGGTGTTCTGTGTCAGCAAAACTACAATGTGACGTATTCCTCTACCAGCATCTGTGGTTTAAAGGGGTCATTTGTGGACATGTCCTGCACTTACTCATATCCAAGCGATCGTCAAATAAGAGAAACATTCTGGCACATCAATTGGTTATCTGAGATACCAACAGACTTGAGTCTGGATTCCAAATATCAGGGGCGTGTGGAATATCTTGGGGATAAAGTGAACAACTGTAGTCTACGAATCAAGGATCTGAGAGAGAGTGACATTAAGGAAAAATACAGATTCAGGTTGAGAACTGATGACCCAAAGGGAACATTCTCTGGATCGGAGGTCTCTCTGTCTCTTACTGGTATGTGATGTAAACCATTTTATATGTAAACGGACTTTGTTTCTTGCTGTTATGAGTGATAAATTAACACACAACACTAAGTTGTAGACATTAGATGTACGTACATATGATTGCATTTTGATATGAAAATAACAATATACGGCCTATTGTTTTACTGTCAGATTTTCATGTAACAGTAAGTCCAACAACAGTGAAGGAGGGCGACAGACTGACACTGACCTGCAGCACCACCTGCAGTCTGAGTAACAACCCCACCTACATCTGGTACAGGAACTCACAGCCTCTGAGTAACATACACACAACCAGCAGCAACACCCTGCCCATACCCTCATTTCGCAAGGAGGATAATGCCAATTACTCCTGTGCTGTAAGAGGACATGAGGCTCAGCCATCACCGTCTGTTTGTAAGTTCTGGTTACTTGCATTTTTTGTCGTCGTTTTGTTGGCACATTTGAAACTGAGAAAGGGTAGTATACAAGTATGTGACGTGTCATTTTACAATAAATAGCAAATGTTTTCCCCTTACGTTCAAGTCAAGTCAAGGTCTCTTTATTGTCCCCAAGGGGCAATTATTTGCACAGCCAGCAGACAGATATAAGGACAAAACACACAACAATGCGTAAAAACATAAAGCCAAAAAAATACCCGAGTATCTAAAACATAATAATAAATAGTTAAAACAGTCCTGGCAGACTGTTTAATGGAAATGGAAGTCGGGATAAAAGAGTTTCTGAGTCTTTTTTTACCTGCATCTGGGCATGGAGTATTTACGGCCTGAGGGGAGTAGCTTAAACTGGCAGGACAGGGGATGGCTAGGGTCAGCTGCAATAGATTGGACCACCTAGGGTCAGCTGCAATAGATTGGGCCTTCTTTGCCCCTCTGTTGGAGTAGGTGTGAGAGAGAGTGGGGAAGTTGATGCCTGCAATCTTGCTACATTTCCTGACAATACTAGTCGATTTTTGTTTTTTATGGACAGAGAACCAAACCAGCAGATAAAACAGAAGGTTAAAACAGACTCAATAAAACAGGAATAAAACATTCTCATAAAAATAGTGGGGTCAATGTTAAAATTCCTCAGTTTGCGCTGATGGGCTTTGGCACAAACAACATCAGTGTGTGAATCAAAGCATAGCTTGCTGCTTATGTTATCAAATTGTTATGTGATTAGGTCTCCTGTTGTGAAAAGTCCAGTAGTAGTAATGCTTTATCCTTTATTTGATATGTGACTAGGTGTCCTGTTGTGAACCTTTATTTGATATGTGACTAGGTGTCCTGTTGTGAAAAGCCCAGTAGCAGTAATGCTTTAACCTTTATGTGATACAGCGGGGAAAATAAGTATTGAACACGTCAACATTCCACTTTTTTACTCATAACTCTACTTAGGGACATTAATGTTTGGATTTTTTTATATGTGTGGATTACCTAAGTTAATACTAATGTCTGTAGAAAATTTCATGCAAATAGCCTCACTGGAAGTATACTTACTGAAAAAAATGTTGACGTGTTCAATACTTATTTTCCCCGCTGTATGTGACTAGTTGTCCAGAGTTGGCAAGACTACAATGTGACGTATTCCTCTACCAGCATCTGTGGTTTAAAGGGGTCATTTGTGGACATCCCCTGCACTTACTCGTATCCCAGCAATCGTCAAATAAGAGAAACATTCTGGCACATCAATTGGTTTCCTGATACACCAACAGACTTGAGTCTGGATTCCAGATATCAGGGGCGTGTGGAATATCTTGGGGATCACACAAATAACTGCACCCTACGAATCAAGGATCTGAGCGAGAGTGACATTAAGGAAAAATACAGATTCAGGTTGAGAACTGGTGACTCAAAAGGAACATTCTCTGGATCCGAGGTCTCTCTGTCTCTCACAGGTAATTCATATTTCAATTTTAAAAAATGAATTTACATATAAAAGAATTTTCTCTGTGGGAGTATGAAGTAACAACTTCATTGTATCTGTCCTGTTCGCACTACACACATTATTCGACAGTTAGATGTGCAGTACATAATGCATTTTGATTTATGGAAATAACAATACTGCACATCCTTTTGCGATTAGATCTTCATGTAACAGTGAGTCGAGAATTTGTGTCAGCGGGAGAGAAGGTGACACTGACCTGCAGCAGCATCTGCAGTCTGAGTAACAACCCCACCTACATCTGGTACAAGAACTCACAGCCTCATAAACACACAGCAGATAACAGGCTGGCAAAAGACTCCGTCAGCGCTGAAGATGCAGGTGAATACTCCTGTGCTGTTCAGGGACATGAGATTCACAGTTCACCTGCACAGACTCTCAGTGTCAGATGTAAGTATTTGATATTCAGAATTTATTTTCCCTGATGAAAATGTATAGATAAGCATGGCATGTGGAAGAATATGAGGACCATTGCATGACAGTCAACTGAATATATTTTACTGTGAAAAAGAGTTATATTTGTCCGTTAAGCCTTTTTTTGTGAGTCACAAAAGAGGGACTTTTATTCTGAAATGAAATATTTTTGACAGATGGCCCAAGACACACGTTAGCATCAGTCCATCCCTCTGGTGACCTGGTGGAGGGCAGCTCAGTGACTCTGACCTGCAGCAGTGATGCCAACCCACCAGCACACCGATACGCCTGGTATAAGGAAACTGGAAATCAATCTTCACAAGTTGGATCAAGTCAGAATTACAGCCTTGCGGACATCAACTCTGGACAGAGTGGACGCTATTACTGCGTGGCAGAGAACGTGATCGGACAGAACAGATCTTCAGTGGTGGAGCTAAATGTAAAATGTAACTGCTGGACTCTTGTGGTTGGGGGCATTATTGGAGGTTTGCTGGCTGGCCTTGTGACTGGGGCTCTATTTGGAGCTATGGTCTACAAGAGAATGTAAGTAGTTCTGTGTATGATGATCCCTTTCAACTCATATGTGTGTTAATATGAGTCATATTAGTTCTTTTCAACAGCTCATATGTGTGTTAATATGAGTCATATTAGTTCTTTTCAACAGCTCATATGTATGTTAATATGAGTCATATTAGTTCTTTTCAACAGCTCGTGTGTGTTAATATGAGTCATATTAGTTCTTTTCAACAGCTCATATGTATGTTAATATGAGTCATATTAGTTCTTTTCAACAGCTTGTGTGTGTTAATATGAGTCATATTAGTTCTTTTCAACAGCTCATATGTGTGTTAATATGAGTCATATTAGTTCTTGGTTGTCCTGTGTTTGGAACTGCAGTTTGTTACTGAGAAACTGAAGAGTGTGTAGATTGCGATTAAGAGTGTTTAATCAAATCTCACCCTTCAGGACACAAGCCAGAGAGGGGAGAGGTTCCTCCACTGCAGAAATGAGAGGCACCACCGCTGGATCACGGGTAACGGTGGAACTGTATCCTGTTTTCTTTACGTTGTGAAATACGGCTAATATATGGCATGCGGTTTTGTGATGTTTTGCTAATGTTTTGCTAAGGCTCTGTAAATGTTATTGATCAGTGTGTGCAAACAGCTCAGGTTGCAGTGCTCCTCTTAATACTTTATTGTTGTTGTAGGACTCAAGTGATGACACTTACACAGCTCTGAACCCTAGGACCATATCCCCGGAATATGACACTCTTGCAGTAAGTTCATGTCTCTCATCGTTCAGTAAGATGGCTATGGCTTTGACATTGATTGCTATTGGACGAGAGCTACTGTATTTAATGATTTGAGATAACCTCAGATTCTTCACAGCTAATAACTGTGAACTGTGAATCACTCAGCATTTGGAAATCAATTGTCTGACGTTTACGTTCCAAATCAAGAGAACAGTGATTGCATAACGTCACACGTCTAATTGAGAAATGTCAGTAAATGGAGAATAAATCTTCAAATTAACATGTTAAGTGAAGACAGGCGAATATACAAATTATGGTTATTCCAAATTGCACCATCTAGCATACAGCATGTCCAGCCATATTCTGCTGATGCCACATGCACAGGTTCTCAATAGAGAAGTGATGAGTTCTATCTGACATGTCCATGAATATGAGTCTATTTTGTTGTTTTGCGCAAAATAATGTTTGGGTATTTTTTTGTTCATTACATTTCTTTCATGTGTGTTGCTCTCAGAATCTGAAGGTCTCAGCTGATGGCGCCACCTACACCCCTGCAGCTTCAGTCCCAACTGAGCTTCCAGACTACGAGAACTAAGGCAAGACAGAATTACCTCAGAGCGAGAGGTAATGCCCCCACCAACCCACACACACACTGCACACACACACACACACAGTCACTGCTCCACTCCCCTCCCGCCCACACACACATCTTCTGTCATCACTCACATACATCATACATACAGTACTCTGCTTGCAATAGTAAGTCCCTTCACCATACTTGCAGTACACTGCCCCCCCTCTCCCCTACATACACAGCACATTATTTCATCAGGAAGCTTCTCCAACACACATCCCCAACATACTTACAGCACACTGCACCCCCCCCCCCCCCCCCAATACACAGCACATTGTCTCATGAGGAAGCTTCTCCAACACACATATTGCACACTGCCCTCTCCCCACATACACAGCACACTATCCCATCTCCCCTGTCATCCCCCCAACACACACACCAAGACCCCTGGCAGTTGGGTTAGCCCCTTGAGCCGTGGATCTGCCCAAGGTTTCTTCCTTGGTAAGGGAGTTTTTTCCTTGCCCCTGTTGCTCTTGGGTGCTCCTTGTTGGTGCCCCCCCATCCCAATCCTCCCCCACCTTCTTATGCAGCCCTTGCCACTTAATCTACTAAACCCCTCTTCTACTGCACTTTTTACCCCCCCATAATTTAACTGCATTTCTTTCTTCCAGTAACTATATGTATGTGACAATAAACTTCCTTGTATCCGCCCCAGCTGTGGCGCAACTGGCTGGGGCACCTGCACCGTACGCCGGCGACCCGGGTTCGATTCCCGCCCCGTGGTCCTTTCCGGATCC
Source organism: Alosa sapidissima (assembly GCF_018492685.1). Taxonomy (NCBI): domain Eukaryota; kingdom Metazoa; phylum Chordata; class Actinopteri; order Clupeiformes; family Clupeidae; genus Alosa; species Alosa sapidissima. The sequence goes on along the minus strand of NC_055965.1, from coordinate 20,317,886 downwards.
CACCCCTGCTCTCTCCCATTCGCTTCCTGTCACTCTCCACTGTCACTATCATTAAAGGCATAAAAAGGCCAAAAAAAATATATACTTTAAAACTTCCTTGTATCTTTGAGAGAGAGAGAGCGAGAGAGAGACTGAGCTGGAGACTCTGCATCAGATAAAGCTGAAGTGTTATGACTGGAGAGACTTACACACAGCTGCACTCTGAAACCCATTATTTTCAATGGCTTGTGCACACAAGAACTGGTTGCCTCTGCTCCGAGTTGGACTTTGACTGCGGCACGCTATAAATAATATATAATAAATCATATATAATATAAATAATAAAGCTATAAAGACCCAAAAATCTTTGGGTCATTGGCTCATCCAAGCGCAATCTAGTGGCGAGCGCACGTCCTTGAAAATGTGTGCTCTCCTTTCATCTGATGAGTGGGAACTGTTGCTGTTCCCTTGTTCACTCAGCAGAGGGTGCTGAAGGTGGAATGCTGAAGGCTAAAATCATTTCTTCTTTACATTCCCATTCTGGAATATTTTATGCAGACAGAACACTCAACAGTTCTAGGCTTACTGTACATCAAGATATTTCATATTGTTGACCTTGTTCATTCTTATGATTTTATATATCACTTGGTGTAATTTTGTTGAAAAAATACTCACTTGTTTGCTTCCACACCTTCTTGATGTAAACAACAAAGTAAATAACTTTCTGTTTAGAAAATATATTTTGTTAAAAAAAATTACTACAAGTTTCTTGTTTACTATATTATCAACATGGAAAACTCATATAATCATATCATAGCTATATTTTCTTTGTTCATATATTACAAAGTTGTAAATGGACGGTTTAATTCTAGATATTCTTCTTGATAGTCAATCTTGTTTAAAGGTGTCTGCAATAACTTCAAACACATAAATGCAAAAAAGGTTTGTTTCAAAAGCTTCTGAGGGCAGTAAAATACAGTTAAGAACAAAATTATTCATACCCCTGGCAAATATTGATGTAATATTGATTTTCTCTTGACCAATGTGTTTGTTCTAACTGAAAATGACACTGCCACATGCCAAAAGGTTGTAAGACAATGTGGTAGAAACATGGAATCATGTTCTTTTTTTAAAATTTTTATGAAAAATGGCATGTCCAAAATTATTCATACCCTTTTATAATCAGTGGAAACATCTTTATTTGCCATCAAAGCTCTCAAAATGGTTCTTATAATACCTACCAAGCCTCTCCATGTCTCCACAATGATTGTAGACCGCACCTTTTTAACAGCAATCCTGGTTTTCAGTCAGGAACGATTATTTGCCATCACTCTGGCCTTGTGATCACTTTTTTGACGGATTGAGAGTCTGGATTAACATAGGCCTTTTTTAACTTGTTGGACAGGTTTTTCCCTGTCTGACGTTTTCTACTTGTCATGAAAACTTCACACGATGGGTCTTTTAAAATGATTGTGTTACCGTTTTGTGGTTTCCGCTGAGAAAACAAATAAATCACCACAAATAGAACTTAAAAGTTTCAGGTGTTACATGGCAACAAATTACTTGCCGACTTTCACTCTCAATGAAGTTTCATTGTGATAAGCGAACCAACTATTCACAGAGAGATATGACAGATGTCATTTAGAAGCACAAAACTCATTTTCCTTGACAGTGGTCTGTTATACTGAAGGGTCAGACCTCCAAACGTTGGAATGGAGCATTCTACAGCATTATGAAGAGCCCTGCAATAATGCAGTATTACAGTACATGTTACATGTACATTACAGTACATGCTTGAGCTGAAATCTTATATGGGCAAATACATCCAGTAATCTAATTTCTAATTTCTGCTGTATGTTTCAAGTTCCACACTTACAGGTTACATTTATCTGTACTGCTGAAGAATTGTGTTGCGAGAATCATATTCTCAGCTACGCAGTAATATAGACCAGCTCTGCTCAGAGTTGATGTCGATAAGGCTGTAATTCTGACTCGATCCAATTGTGAAGACCAATATGATTCAAGGATCTTGTAGTACCAGGTTTACAGTAGGTATGCATTTTGTGTCATTGACCTCCTGTTATGGTATACTTTAAGGATATTTGTTATTTATTATTTTTTTTGTGAAAAAGGTGAGAAGGTGCATTTGGCAATATGCAACTTCAGTTCACAGTCTGAAGGCAACTTAATATTTTGGCCTTGGTCCACATTGGAGACTTATTGAGATATGATAATACTGGCAAGACTCAGCCCTAAGTAAATATAGAGCAGGAAAGTATAAAAATGTCACCAGAAAGATATCCCTCCGTAGACATACAATGGATATAAAGAGGCTGATATCTCAAATGCAATGCTTTCACATTTTTTCTCATTCTAGTGTGGTAAACCTTGTCAAAAATCCCTATGAAACTTATTTCCCTGATTGACCAAAATTAGGGGGTCTGGCTCATTGACTAATACAAAATCCCAGCCAATCAACATGAACTCATAAACAATCCCAGCCAATCAACATGAACTCATAAACAATTCCAGCCAATCAACATGAACTCATAAACAATCCCAGCCAATGAAGACGGGGCAAGACAATAGACGTTTGGTTGTTGAGCTCAAATATGCCACATATTTCAAATATATTTGAAATGTGTGTGTGTGTGTGTGTGTGTGTGTGTGTGTGTGTTAAAGAGAGGGTGTCTGGATGTCTCTGTACACACATAAACAGGAAACTCTCACACAATAGAGCAGAAATGTGATGGAGAAAGAAGCCCAAATATATAGAAGAGGCACAAATATCATGTAGCATTGATCACCACAAAACGTACATATGCAGAGCAAATAAACGAGCAGACAGATTATTGGGAGTATTATTTATTTTATTATTTTATTTAGAGACTCTGGAGTGGGCAGGACTCAAAAGTGAGAGGAGCATAAGCTCCCCAACCACCACCACACATTCTAAAAGTTTCCAGACAGAGAACAAGAAGTTTAGCCTAGAAATCTAGACGCGCCCCTAGCGGTAGCAAATTACATTTGCTGCCAGGGCTAGTCTAGCAACTCTCCGTTGGCTTTTGAGCTCCAGAAATCGAAACTTAATCAGGCCAATGAAATCGTGTATAGAGTCGTTAGGTGGGCTTAACATAATGATTGATGGCAGAGTTGCAACGGTTTGGCTTGAATTCCCTGCTACTTGAAAACAAATAAGATGGATGTTGCTGCTGGCGAACAGTGTGACACGAGTAAAGCTTTTATTAAGTTGGCAAACGTTTGAACTAGTCAACTAGCTCCGCTGGTGGGAAACGCATGGGACTCATAGCGCTGCCGCTGTCCTATTGCATGCAGAGGGAATTTGAAATTGCACTTGTTTAATCGTCCATGGTAAGTACAGTGGGGAGTCTGGAGAGTGAGAGAGTGAGTGAGTGAGTGTGTGAGTGAGTGCGTGAGTGAGTGAGTGGAGCAACATATGCAGCTGCTCTTCTGTAGAAAGGCCTCACACACACACACACACACACACACACACACACACACACACACACTTGCTTAAGAAGTTTCCATATAGACAGAACAACAGAACAACTCTCTCTCTCCCTCTCAGCAAACACAAGTAAGTGCAATATTTTACTTCTTTAGTTGGTTATTAAAAAAACATCTTTAGATGGTTATTTAAAAACAACAACAACAAAATCATTTACAAAATGAAACCGGTATATTCTTTCCTCGTTCTAGTTTTGAAAGATAAGAATGTGACAGCTTCTCTAGACTCTCCTGTTCTTAATCTACCCCACTAAGAGTGTAAAGATAGTAAGATGGATCGATCATAGTGTGTTAGCATTACCCTCTTAATGTCAATTTGCAACCATCATCAGTGTAACTGTGTTCTTTCCAATGGGTGATGGTAGCATAGTGGTTAACGAATTGGGCTAGCATGTACTGTAGCAGCCAGAAAGGTTGTGGGTTCAATTCCCGGCTTCCACTGGTGTGCCCTTGAGCAAGGCACTTAACCCTGAGTTGTTCTGGGGACAATTGATAAAAAGTGTCTGCTAAAATGAATGAATGTAAATGTCCCTAAAACTCTCACACAATAGTGCAGGCCTATGTGAGAGTGTGTGTAAAAGAATGGGACATTTTGTAATTGTGGCCGTGTAGTTTCCTGTCTGCTTAACTTACATGAACATTTGACCACATTGCTACAGTACACTTTGCTACACTGCTGTCGCTGGAGCTGATGATGTTGAAATATTACAAAATATTTAGTCTTTTTTTTAAAGGTTGATGCAGCCATGGCAACCACAAAAGGCCCTGTGATTCTCACTGCAGCCTTCTGCCTGTTATCAGGTAATCCTTCCCTGTATTTATATTTTTATTTCTTAGGCCTGCTGCAGACTGCCCGCACGGCGTGAGTGTGGCGTGTCTGTTGCATGTCAGTGGTGTGGCAGCTGTGTGGCGTTTTCTGTCTCTATTCACACAAGAAACGTGTCCGACACGGCGCTGCGACGGCCCCTCTGCCTATAGACCCTTTCAAGAGAGTTCCATTATCAGCATCATAGTTGGCCCCACAAGACTTCCTTTTTAACATTCCATATGTTATCTTAATGCAGAGGAAGTAGATTGGGGCCCAAATAGAATGTTCAAGCATTGTTTTTGTTTACCTTGTTGAAAGGGTCTATTAAAACATCTGTTCACTGTCTATTTTGAATTACGTTTGGCTGACACATTTTGTTAGTGGGTTCCTCCAGAGAGGAACAACAGATGAAAAAGGTTTGGATTGGACTGAGCGTACCAGTGGTAGAACGGTTGCGAGGTAGCATACAGTATGCCTGTATGAGAGCATTCAAGTATGTGGAAGCAGAACCGGAGAATACTTTGTAGGCAAGCATTAGAGACTTGAATTTGATGCGAGCGGCCATAGGTAGTCAGTGTGGCTGGATGAGCAGTGGGGTAACGTGCCCTTTTGGGTTGGTTGTAGACCAGGCACGCTGCTGCGTTCTGGATCATCTGAAGGGGTTTCACTGTGCAGGCTGGGAGACCTGTCATGAGGGCATTACAGTAGTTGAGTCGTGAGATGACTATGGCCTGTACTAGGAGTTGGGTAGCATCTTGAGTCAAGTAAGTCCTGATTTTCCATATGTTGTAGAGTGCGAAACGGCATGACCGGGTGACTGAAGCAACATGATCAGAGAAGGCATGACACCTGACACACCAAATTTCTTGCAAATAGTAGGTTTAGCTGGGAGGACCAGCAGTTTAGTTTTTGAGAGGTTTAGGTGGAGGTGATGTGCCTTCATCCATGTCGATATGTCTGAAAGGCAATCAGAAATCCAGCTGAAGTTTACTGTCGTATAGATGTAGCAAACCATGTTCAATCTTTCTGCCAATTAACATTAGCCTACTATAACTTCATTGAGTAGGCTACAGTATGCCAAAATCCGATGTTGATCCGTCATCACTGCACCCTCGATTGACATTTACCACAGTTGCCTAAATATGTGCGGATTATTTGAACTTTTTTGAACACAGATCCGCTGAGCACGCAAAATACATCATTCAATCTCTATGAACAAAATTCTCGCTTGACCCCCAGGCAAACGCACTGAGACCAGGTCGGGGGCCCCCTAGCGGCTCGGGGCTCCAAGCAGTTGCTTGGTTTGCCTGTTGACAAGGTGCGCCTCTGGGATTTATAGTAGGGCTGTTAAGCTCTTAAAATAAGGACGATCTTGCTTTTTATGAAAGAAGCATGAAACTTTCAGGGTTTGTTCTTGATGACCTAAGCTTTAATTTAAGATCTGGAGGCATTCTCAGTTTGACCTCTGAGGTCAGATAGAGGTCACTGACCTATGTAATATGTTGTGACATTACAGGTGAATGGGGTAAAAAAAATTTTTTTTTATGTTTAAATAACACAAATTTATATTTTAATGTTTAAATATGCAAATTAGGCCTTATCTAATTAAAAATGCACTAATTTGCATACATTTTAAAAAACAAAATCAGAGTCTTGAGGGCCTTTTCTTCTTTCTAAGTTGGTTACACTGGTGCTGCAGTGAAGTTTTGTGTCCAAAGTTTGAAAAGCAACATTGAAAATCAAGAGCTTGGATCGAACCAGCCTTCCTTTCTGAAATACAAGGGGCAAGCACAGTGGGGACATCCGAGGTGGATGTCGGACAGAGGTGGAAAAAGTACGAAAATATTGTACTCAAGTAAAAGTACCAATACTTTTTTTTACTCAAGTAACGGATGGGATTTTTGATGTAGTACAATACTTCACTCAAAATGTAATCAAGTAAAATTTAACATACCGATTTTATAAACTACTTAAAAAATACAAAATACACAGAAAAACTACTCAATACAGTAACGTGAGTAAATGTATTTCGTTACTTTCCACCTCTGGATACAGACCCACTTGGCTGCAGTGGAGTAGGTGGAGGTGTGGCGTAGGCGTAGCCACTGTTTTTCTCATAGACTGTAAGTAGTCTCACCTCCACTCACATCTCCAGCCAGATCCATGTATCCCATCAGGAAGACATGGTGTCATGGTTATCTATGGTTGTCATGGTTATCTATCACAACAATGTGAGACTGACTGAAGCTTCACTGCAGCACCAGCGTTCTGATCCCTGCTCCTTACCACCGGAAGCAAACAGCTTGCACGTAGAGCACCCAGGTGTATAGGTGTGGCACAAGACTTTTATCACAACGTTATTGTCTGCCCAATTCGCTTTATTCACCCGGCGGCCAGATTGAAGCTACAGGGTACACGTGCAATCACACTTCAGTCCAACAGATGGTGGTAATGCACTCTGTTGGCAAACTGCCAAAAAAGCTCACAGAAAAAGCTGGACTGAAAAGTGATGGCAAGTGTACCTTGTACCCTCGTTCTGGCCGCCGGGTGAATAAGGCCAATAGATCCCAATCCTGTACCAAGTTATGTTATACATGTCCACACACTTCTTGTTGATGCTTATTGATGTTGATCGAGTCCCACTGCCCACACAAGGTTAAGCAGCTTTGATGTGTAGTAAGGATTTCCCACAATGCACTACATCCCATCACAGCTAGTAGGTCCTGGCAGATCTTCAGCTGTGAAATGTCCTGCAGCAGTGATGCTTTAACCTCTCTATCATGTGACTAGGTGTCCTTGGTCAGCACGACTACAGTGCAACATATTCCTCCAGCACCTGTGGTTTAAAGGGGTCATTTGTGGACATCCCCTGCACTTACTCATATCCAGGCAATCAGCCAGTCAGAGAGGCATACTGGTTCATCGAATGGAGTGGGAGTGAACCATATTATTTAAATGAGGATTCCAGATATCAGGGGCGTGTGGAATATCTTGGGGATAAAGTGAACAACTGCACCCTACGAATCAAGGACCTGAGAGAGAGTGACGCTAAGGAAAAGTACATTTAGGTGTATAATTGATTTAGAAAAGAACAAATTCGCTGGACCTGAGGTCTCTCTGACACTTACAGGTTAGTATTGTGGAAAAATAATTTTTGATGTAAAAGTATTTTGTTTGTTGTATTTAAGTAATAACATCCTTTTGCACACAGATCTTCATGTAACAGTAAATCCAGCAACAGTAAAAGAGGGAGACAAAATGACACTGACCTGCAACACCACCTGCAGTCTGAGTAACAACCCCACCTACATCTGGTACAGGAACTCACAGCCTGTTAATAATCTACACACACCTGACAACAGGCTGGTTATAGACTCAGTCAGCACTGAAGATGCAGGCAAATACTCCTGCACTGTTCAGGGACATGAGATTCACAGTTCACCTGAAATGACTCAGGATATCAGATGTATGTGAGATTCATACCATCTTTTTTATAGCATCTTAGAAGACATCAAGTCATTAATGAAATCACACAGTAACTTAGAGCAACATATATAAGGTAAAAGAGAACTGAAGAGGTTGCTGATCCAATTATCATGTTCCCCATCTATTAGACTCCCCCAGGAACACCTCAGTATCAGTCAGCCCCTCTGGTGAACTTCATGAGGGTGACTCAGTGACTCATGAGGGTGACTCAGTGACTCTGACCTGCAGCAGTGATGCCGACCAACCAGTGCACAGCTACACCTGGTACAGGAAGACCGGATATGAAACAGTTCTTCAGGACACAAGGAGAATCCTTAACTTCACTCTTAACCGCTTATCTGGTGTGGATGGACTTTATCACTGTGAGGTGCAAAATGAGGTCGGCTCGGAGAACTCAACCAGAGTCAGGGTCTTCTTGCCAGGTCCAGAGCACTTTCTTATTTTCACTTCCAACTGTAGATAGTCTCTGTAGAGTGTTGGTGATTTTGGAAACCTTGTGAAACCGTTTCGTCTTCCCTGAATTTCCTTATTTAGAAACTTTTGCAATACAAAACAATGTTTTTCTAAATGTTCTCTTTAGATCCTGGTTTGCCCAAAGAAATCCTGTTTATTGCTTTGGGGGGCATAGTAGCTCTCTTGTTGGTGGCCATTGTGTGCTGGAGGCAAGTCATACTTTCGTATCAGTTTACTATGAATCACCACTTTTTTACAGAATAAAACATATATTGAATATCTATCTATATGTCTAGCTATTCTGTGTCTGCACACAATATTTTAAATTTTGTTTGTGTTTTGGAATGTACAGTAGGAGACAGAAGATTCAATCAACAAAAACCTCAAGGAGCACACACAGCAACACACAGGTAAACACTGATTATTCAAATGTGTCCCAACTAAATGTAGCACCATAATATGATTACTCCACATGTAATATCTTTACAGATGATCAGAAACAAACTGCGTCGGGGCATCAGTATCCAAAGTTTGGAGTGCTGGCCCTGGATGAAATTAAAATGACCTCCAGCCTCTTTCCCAAAATAAGATGAGACAGTGTTTTGTTTTTGGTTCAATTTTGTACAGTTCCTAGTGAAAAGGGCATTAATACACAAGTTAGCAATCAGAGATACAGTACATAGACATCATGTAAAAGGAAAGAAATTCACAGGTCAGCCTACACTGATGCACTGAAAAGAAAACCCAATGCATAGGCATGCAAAACTAAAAACACATAAATGGCCCTCAGGTAATCTCCTCTGGCTCCTGCCAAAAATGTTTGGACTGTTAGACTAGTCACCCTAACAGAGTAAACTACCATGTTATTGCTTATTGTGTGGTCTTTCACAGGGACACTCTGATCCTGTCTATGGCAACATCTCCACAATCCCCATGGTCTCTGAACAGAAAGTTCCTGCAGATCGCAAAGATGATGATGAAGAAGATGATGATGTCCAATACGCCAGTGTCCAGATTAAGCCCAAAAAACAGCAAGAAGTGCCCAGTCAGGACGAGGACGTCCAGTTCAGCAAATCCAAACCAGAGTCTACAATCCCTGAGCCACCTCTGTCTGGCACATCACAGGAGGAGACCCAGTACGCCTCAGTGAATCTGCAGGGACTCAGTGCTGCCACCCAGTGAGTATTTACTGCTATTACAGGAACATTTTACACAGCAGAGATGACATGAGTTATTCTGAGCCACTACTGCATTATACTAGGGTATGTTGTATTTTCACAAATGCTGGCAGAAAATGTGAAAGAATGAATATGGCTGGGAGTTTAACATTCTTAATAGTTTGTTTTATATGGTAAAACCTGACCCGCAGCATAGGCTATCTGTCATTTAAAGTTTTTCACAATTGCTAAAATACTAAACTCCATTCTCTAAATCAAATTCTCAGTTGCCTGAACACATGTCTTGAATCAATCCTTTGGCTAAACCGTAAAATGAAACACAATTTGCAGATCTCATAGACTGTTTTTTGCAAAACACTAAACACATTCTCATGTCATAAGACACATTTTGCATTGTAATGCACTTGTGATGCATAATGGTAACCACAAGTGGCAAAAGGTAAACACAAAGAAAGCACAAATGTCATATATTAATTAAACACAACTAGTAAACCACACGCGTGTTTCAAATTATGTGACACAACCGAAATAAGCTAGTTCAGAGTGTAAACAGGTTGCTGAACAGTGCAGGCTCATATCAACAATGGACAGATACTATACTGTAGACTGCAATGTACTTCACAATACTAAAATGCCTGTATTTTCCGGTATACAGTTTTTCACAATTGCTAAAACACATCTTTTAAAAACCTTCAACCCTTTTCTCAGAACAGTAAACACAACCCCCCCCCCCCCCCCCACACCTCAATACTTTATGTTTACTGGATTTACAGTAAATGTTGAATCCACTTATTGTTATGCAATCGTTGCTTTGCTTTGTTTTGTTTTGTTCTTTAGATGCAAAATGCATTTACTGTATTGTAAACAATGCAAATTTCTCCTGGAGCTATATGAGCAGGAACACTGTGTTTTCCATTTTTTGATGTCTAATAACTGCTCAGTAGTGTTTTAATTTTGACCTCTTTGTGAGATCATCTGATAACAGTGTTTGATTTTGAGCACAGGTACAACTGTTTTGAGAGATTGTTCAGTTTTGCAGATGTTGAGGTTTTGTGAATGTAGTTTGAGATTTGGGGTTTGTGTTTACAGTTTTGAGAAAAGGGTGGAAGGTTTCAATTCAGCAATTATGAAAAACTGTAAAGACCAGGCATGCTGCAGCATTCTGAATCAATTGTAACTATGTCACTACACAAGAAGGCAGGGCAGCTAACAGTGAATTTCAACAGTCCAGTTTGGAGATAACCATGGCCTAATCAAAAAGTTGTATGGAATCTTGTGTCATATAAGGTCTGATCTTCATAATGTTGTAAAGGACAATGATTTTGCAATTGAGGCTACATGCTCAGAGAAGTTAAGTCGGTCATCAATTTTGATGCCCAAGTTACGTGCAGAGTAACTGATGCCCAAGGGATCAGTGAAGATGACTCAAGCTGGGTGTTAATCTGAAAAAAAAAACAGAAAGGTTTTTTAGAGATTAAGCTGAAGGTGCCGATCTTTCGTCCAGACTGAAATATCCTTAGGCATAATCCATACAGGAATCCGATGAGAAATGGTAGTCCTCAGTTTCACTTGAAAAGCTGCCACTGACTGAGATGTTCCCTTTCCACAGAACAGCAGAGGTGGAATCTGTGATCTACAGCAACATCAATACACATTCCAAACCATAACAGCAAGACACCATGGTTTGAGTAAGAAGCCCAAACTACAACAAGAGACTACAGCCTGATATCAAGATTGTCTGATGATTAGTGATGCAGTGATGTGTAATATTTAAGTAATAAGAGCACATAAAAGTAATATTTATGTATTATTTGACACCTCAGTGTGTTTTTATCTCTTGACTAGTACTTTGTAAATCACATTTCTCAAGATCGTTACTGTAATTTCCTGTCTACTAACCAAGGTTTATCCATACATTTTGCAAAAAATTCTTCCACTATGAGGTTAGTACACAGCTAATTCTAATCAACTGGAAAAGTGACAAATATGCTTGGACAAAGACTGGTGGTTATCTTGTCCCCATGGGGGATGGTAAGTGGCCAAACAAATCCATAAGAACCACTGTTGAAGAGTAACAGAAAAAGGTATCATCTTAGTGTCACCAAGTCCCCCCAAAAATTTAAAAATGACCTCTGCTAATAGATTATGTAGAAGGCATGCCAGATAAAAGACTTACTAGCATCATCCCGCTAGGCTAACACACTGTAGGAGAAGTTATGTGTAGATGACCTCACATTCTCCTCCAGGTTGTGAGAATGTGTCTACCTCTGTTTCTGGCATACACTAAACGCCCCTGCGGCACATGTGTGCTTCTGACACTACAATGTAGCTTGAGTGTCAGGGTATCTGTTCTGCTCATTATATTTAGTTGCAATCTTCACATCAATGTGAACGCAAACAGTCAACTGGCACTCTTTGTCCATACTTATACTAAACCATGCATGTGTGGCAAGAGCAGCATTTTCAAGTGACTACACCACTCTGGGAATTGCACACAGACGAATGTTAACTTTAGTAGTACCAGGTTCAAGAAGGCACACAAGTTTGTTTTACTCAGTGCCGGAGATATGGTTCCATCCATAAATAGATTTTTTATTAATAAATAATTACTACAAACCAAAACACATAGACATGAGACCAATAGTTTTTACAAACACAAAACAAACAAAAGACAGAGATAGAAGGATACCTGATGCTTACTGGTGGGGAGGCAGATCACCGTAGGCCGGGTGGGAAGCCTTACATGTCTTGTACGTGTCTAAGCTCTTTCTGTCCAGCAGTCATGGCATAACAAATCAGGTTTCATGCTGTGTTTTAGGCATAGCTTATCCCCAAACCCCCCTGTTCCCTTCTGTGAGGAGCTTCCTCGCAGAAGTTCTAGTTCTGATTTAGACTCTATATTATTCTCAATTATCAAGCATTGAGATGCAGCCCTCCTGGCCCGGATCCCTTCAAAACAAATTTAAGTACAGAGAACTTCCTTGCTTATGCACCTGTGCAAATGTGTAGCGTTGTGTTACGAAGGGTTAATTTAGGGGGGATGATTATGCTGAATGATAACTTTGGTGATGGATGCATTTATCTCCTACAATGGGTTTTTCACATGGCCTTCCTAAAAAGACTATCAAACAGCTTTCAGGTGATACAAAATGCAACGGCTAAGGTTCTTACGAAAACTAAAAGAACTGACCACATTACTCCAATTCTTAAGTCCCTGCACTGGCTTCCAGTAAGTCACAGTATTTTAAAGCACTACTTTATTTATTTATTTATTTATTTGTTTATAAGCAAGGACCTAAACACCTCTCAGACGTGCTTCAGCAGTCCACACCAGGGCTTGAAAACAAAATAATCTTTCAATCGCTCCGCTCACTGTAAACCCCAACAGGTTCAATGAACTCAAAATATTTGATGAAACTGATTACCTCAAAATATTTAGCTATGTTAAAAAATATTTTAAGTAATTTCTACTTAAAATGAGACTTTTTTTTAATGCTCAAAATCTTTAAGGACAAGGATAAAATTAAAAAGAATAATGTGAGAAATAGATGTGTTAAGTTATTGTTACATTAGTCAGACAAGCTCTTAAGACTCCAAATCTTTGAGAAAATGAACAACATTAAAACAAATAATTTCAACATTTTAAGTAATTACTACTCTAAACTAGAAGTTATTCACACTCATTATTTTAGGAAGTTGATGAACTGAAACATAATAATTTGACAAACAAACATTTTAAGTAATCACTACTTAAATCATTGATAAGTTCAATGAACCTGATCATTTGAAACCATTGTTAAAACTAACAAAATTGACACTGGAAATGGAGTTGATGTTTTTAAGTTATCACTCCTAATAATATATTCATGTTATCACCATGACTCATTCAGTTTCTCAGACCTAACCATTGTCACTTCATTCTCTTACATGTATATTTTTAAGTTGACTTCACTCTATTGAAACACATTTTTTGACTGTTTGTTTACTATTTACCTCAAAATCAAAACTATTTTATTTGTATGATTCAAATAAAAAACTACTCAAAAGACAGTTTCAATGCAGATTCCATTTATTTAAGAATTCCATTAGAATTCTAACAGAACAACATCCCCAGCAATGCGGTTAATACAGAAAATCAAAGAAATAATAACCTTTTACCACTTCAACAAAGGTAATAATACTCAAATAACAAAATAATAGGCCAACATAAATAAAAGCGAAAAGCTCCATTGCTTGCTTGAGTATTAACATGCTGGCAGTACCAACCATGAGATTTGGAAAACAGACTGCTTACTCATCCATCATCAGCAATTTATTTTTAAGGCTAAGCAGCAGTCTAGGAGGTAACCGCTTCAGGTCTTCCAAACCCATTATTAAATGTGTAGATCAATTGCTGTGGATAATCGAGATGAAGTGCATAAATTAAGCCAAATAGCAAAATTAACGTCTCTGTCAACTCTGCTATATCACACACAACAATACCTCCGTCAAGAACTATATAATGGATAGCAGGACCAAACTTCACAAGGGAGTCTGTATCACCCGAGACAGTGAGAATAGCTACAGCTGCATCCGAGAAGTCTGGCAGGTCAATTTCTTCTGCCTGAAGAACATGACAGTAATTAGTTAATGAGTAGAGTAGTCAATGAAAAACACTACATGTGTATTTAATATAATATGAAATACCAGTGAATGAAAAGTTCAGGTAAAATTCCCAAATATGACATTCTTGGTGAATTACTGTAGTATGATTTAATTGCTATTCTGGTGGCTAGGAAGATGGTTGTGGTTGTTGTCTTTTGGCTGCAAGGTAGTATCAGAGAGGGCTAAATAGAAATAGAGATATATAGAGAAGACAAAGTAAAAAAAGAAAGAGTGAAAGAGAGGACACACAATTTAATCAAAAACTTACATTCCAGGTCTTAAAAAATCCATCTTCCCACGGGAAGATGGGAAGGGCCTGCAGAGTAATTTTCCTTCTGCTGTTGACATTGACGTCTTAAAAAGACAGAGGGTAAATGGGATATAAAAGATTGTGGGGTAATGGGAAGACAAATCAGCAGAATATTAATCCTATGCACATATTAAATAAGACTTTAGTACAGGTGACATGTAAATACAAGATTCACTCCTTCACGCTCCTGATATGCTCTCTCTTTCTATGAAATTGTGAGAGATGAATGTTCAGTGCATTAATAGACTGGAATGAGCAAATGCATGAGTGGTGTATGCATGGTAATGGGCTGACCCTTGAAAACTGACTGTGATTTAACTAATAATGGCAAAGTAACTGAGCCTGTGTCTCGGAAGAGGTGTCACATGACCTGCATAGCCAACACATTTTGAAAATGCCACATAAAATAAGTCTAAGGTGTCATCCCTTTTTTGATACAAAAACATCACTCAACCCCATGCCTTTGTGTATCCCTGTGGAGAGATGCAAAGGGATAACATTAGGCTAGGCTATTCTCATTGGTAAATAAATGCTTACAAAATATCACTATTAACTGTAAACTATAAACTTATAATAATATAGGCTACACGTTGGCTACATTGTGACACTAGTAAATGGAGGACAAGTAAGTTATCACTTACCATGGTGTGATGGTGGTTCCTTGCACAGAACTGAAAACATGTCACACAGCCATCTGGTCCTGAGGGGAAAAATATTATGAACAGTATTATTTCACTTTTTTGCACAAAAGTCAGTCAGACAGTCTCTTCATCTCTCTCTGTATAGGCAGGCCTATCAGTCAGACGTTGCCATTGATCATGCTTAGGCTATTGTCAGTAAGTTCGGAGCTACAACTTGGCTTCCTATCTGTGTTAACAAAAATGGAATTGACGTCAATATAAGACATATGCTACTGCTGCAGGGTTATTCTTCAACTATGGTACTCTTTGACCTGGTAATTTTCAGAAAGTGTAACATCTTTCAGTAAAAATCTTTTTGCATGGTTTAATTATCTACTCTTTCTAGAAACTTGCCCTAATAGTGGCTGTAAAGATTTCACTTGAATAATATATATTTTTGACATTTTATTCCAAAAGTCTAACTGTCATTTCCAGTATAAGTATATAAGTATATATACTCTTTTGATCCCGAGGGAAATTTGGTCTCTGCATTTATCCCAATCCGTGAATTAGTGAAACACACTCAGTACACAGTGAACACACAGTGAGGTGAAGCACACACTAATCCCGATGCAGTGAGCTGCCTGCTACAGCCACACTCGGGGAGCAGTGAGGGGTTAGGTGCCTTGCTCAAGGGCACTTCAGCCGTTCCTACTGGTCGGGTTTCGAACCAGCAACCCTCTGTTTACAAGTCCGAAGCCCTAACCAGTAGGCCACTTTTTTAATAGTAGGCCACGACTGCCCAATCACACATTTCCAAAACACAACAAAACGTGTGTTTTCAAGCAAAAATAACATCTACTGTTCCAAATGTATTTTATTAAATATTACACATATCAGCCAAAATATTAAATGTATTAATTTTCCAGAAATGCATGTTGTATTATTTTTATATGTTTAACTTAAAATGTGTGTTGTGATGGAAATGACAAAGTGTGTTGGAGATGACATACATAGGCCTAGACAAATTTAAGATTTAAAAGCATTAAGATTTAAAACAAAAAACAATGCATCCCTGCCATATGTTATGTAATTATGATGTTTTTTTTTTTCTACTAGATTCTTTAGTAGGCCTACTATGAAGCAAATAAAGTGTGTGTTTAGGGCAATGCCATTTTCACCACCAAAAACAAAAAAGTAGTAAATATTTTTTAGTTTTTTCCTATTTCTTTCAAGGACAAGAAAAGTATCATATTGAAGAATTACCCTGCAGTGTTACTTTGCATTACATCTAGCAGCTAATGCGAACCATATAGCGTTTGGCAGCTAGGTAGGCTACTAATAAAATGTTTAAAAGTGCGCTGCCTGTTTGTGCGTGTCATGTGTTTGAACTCCAACTTATGAAACGTTGCTTTGGTGTCTAACCTGCGCGGCCAAAGTAGGCTAGGCCACACCAGAAACGGTTGATAAAGGATCTTTGGTAGCCTAATGCTAAACCATACTGTTTGTTTGTCCAGTTTCCACTGTGCAACAACAACAGACTGGCTGGCTGACAGCTCAGACAACAAACTTTAGTTAACTCGCTAAAACATGCAGCTAGACCGCAAAAGGTCTCTCTTACATAGCCTACACTTTAGCTGAGGTTTGCCCGCTGGAAGACGGTACACAAATAAATAAACAAAGTACACCTACATTAAGGCGCGTTCTTACCTTTGTCTGATGATGATTGGTGGATCATCTCACTGATTGCTTGCAGCTTGCCTGCCTACATCCGGGTGCGCAGCAGTCCTTGCAAACAATTAGTCTTAGGCCTACGATGTCAAAGTGTATCAATTTACAACTGCCACAATCGATCGTAGACTAGTTCATTCACCATTAATTGGGATTTCCGATTCTTTTATTGGTTTATGTTGGTTTGTGTAGGTTATTAGGTTATTTGCCATGTTGATATGAACCTAACCAATGAAGTTGCACGTCTTTATTACGTCAGACGTAATTCCAAAAATATTTACAATATCCATCTCACATACCATGCAGACTGCTGCTGACTGTAGCCTATATTCTATGATAAATAGAAGTTCGTATCAAAATTTGCAGACACAATATATTATCTTCACAGGCCTACATTACAAACATCATTTCCAAATCAATTTCACTGTGTGAGCAGGCCTAAGCCTTTAAGATCCCAACTGAAATGGCATACTGCCTAGGGCCATTTATAGGGGGGTGTTTAAGCCTACATGTGTCTTTGGTCCTGTGTGGAGTTATCGGTGTTGTTGACTGATGTGTGCATATCATTTCTATTATTGAAATAAATAATTATTTTATGTTGTATTTTTTCTGGGTATAACTTATTCCATTTACTAAGTTGGTTCCTAACTCTAAAAGTAAGTCTTTCCATATCCAAGATGTTTTCTATTGTGCTATGCCACTTACACAAATCTGGGGCTTTTTCTTGTTTCCATCCCCTTGTTAGTTGTTTTATTGCAGATATACGTACTATATTAAACAATTTTTTATATTTAGGTTCTATTTTCTTGGACAGGCTTATACCTAAAAGGTTTTCTAATGTTAAGGTCTGTCGCAACTCAAAAATATGTTTTATTGCTTTATCAAATTCCTTCCAAAATGTTTTTAGTACTGGGCATAAGAAAAAAATATGACTATAATTTGCGTTTTGCTCTCCACAGCTTCTCCAACAACTAGTCCCTAACGGCTGAGATTTCCCTGAGATACGGCTGAGATACAGTATACTGTTGAAGTAGGTCTACCTTTTTTTAATCTAGGTGGTCTGTGCGCTTTTTATATTGGTTAAGTGGTTCTTGGTCCGAAAAAGTTTGATAAACACTGCACTATACCATCCATGTAGCATCCAGAATGTTGCTCTGTGTACGGGAACTTCCATTGTTCTACTGCACAAATGTAAATATATAGTTGCAAGAAACATTATAAGAAACATTATACTTTTAGGGGACAGAGATAAAGAGAGGGATAGAGAGAGACAGAGAGCGATAGAGAGAAAGACAGACAGAGATAAAAAGAGAGCAAGAGAGAGAGGGGGGGGTATTTCTTCTTTCCTTGTTGTTTTCCCATGGTGGCTGATGGGCAAATGTAGAAAGTGGTACCAGTGGTACAGCGCTAGGTAGAATGGTGTTAATGATTGCTATATTGTTACCTCAGTGAAACCGTGAAACTTTAAAAGTGAAACTTTATTCAATCGATAGGATTAGAGTTAGGGTTAGGGTTAGGGTTGGGATTAGGGTTAGAGGTTAGGATTAGGGTTAGGGTTAGGGTTAGGGTTCATATGTCATGACAGTGTCATATGTTCATGACAGTATGTCGATACTGTCAAGTAAAGTGTTACCTTCATTTGTCACACACCAGGATGAAAAGCATAAAATAAACTCTGCATCAGTGTTTTCAGTTCTTCTTTCCACTGACACTGATGGTCATTTTCACACCCTCGCTAGCAGCCTTTAGTAATCATGCAAGGTCAATACCGCAAATACCAAGAAACATTGACCTCCACAAAACTTACACAGACCAAATAACCAAGCAAAAAGTAAATAAGAGTAATTATTTATTTATTTATTTATTTATTATTGAGAGTTATGTTTGTGTCTGGAGAAGGCTGCGATGGGGAGGACTCTAAAGTGAGAGGAACAGAAGCTGCAGAGAGAAAAGCTCACCAACCGCCATCACACATTCTAACAGTTTCAAGACAGAACAAGAAGTGACCACTTTAGCCCATCACCATAACAACCAGCCAACTGAGACAACCACAATCTCACACTCAGGACAAAAAGATGATGATGTCAGATTTATAAAGTTTTTTTTTGGAATTGGAATGTAGCCTTATTATTTTTAATGTATACATGTAATGTTAACTAGTAAACCTAGTTGAATGGTCCAGCTAGTACGATGTAATACAGTAAGTAAAGTAAAATTCCAGAATTGAATTGAAACTGGCTCTTAAATTCCAATTCAATTCTTGAATTTCACTTGCATTTCAATTGAGGTAGCAAACAGGAAGCAGAATTGCAATTCGAATTGTGCACAACCCTGGTACAGTGGGGAGTCTGGAGCAGCTGCTCTTCTGTAGAAAGGCCTCAGTTCACACTGACCACAGATAAGACAAAAAAAGAAGCACAGTCGCCGCATCAGCTTTAACAGCCACCCCCCCCCCCCTCTCTCTCTCTCACACACACACACATACACACACACACGTATATATTTTCATCACTTGCTTACGAAGTTTTCGTTTAGACAGAGCGGTTGTTCCTCTCCCTCTCAGCAAACACAAGTAAGTGCAATATTTTACTTCTTTAGTCAATTTAGTTATTTAAAAACAACGAAAACAACAACAGTCCAAAATGAAACAGGTATATTTATTCCTCATTCTAGTTTTGAAAGATAAGAATGTGACAGCTTCTCTAGACTCTCCTGTTCTTAATCTATACCCCACTAACAGTGTAAAGATAGCAAGGTGGATCCAACAAAGTGTGTTAGTATTATCCTCCCCTTTATATAATATGCAGAATGATAACTGATTTGCATACAGATGAGTGCATGGTAATGCTGACTAATGAAAGAGAACTAACTTTACTCTGGCTGACCAATGACAGTGTTTGTATAACCTTCTTCATGCCATTTTGCAAGCATCTTCAGTTAACTGTGTTCTTTCCATCATGCCTAAAACTGTTGCACAGTATAGCACTGCAGGCCTATGTGAGAGAGTAGCCTATGTGTAAAAGAATGTGACATTGTCTAATTGTGAGAGTATAATAGGCTCACCCTACTCATACACTATATGAGCTAGAAGCAGTTTCCTGTCTGCTTAACATACATGAACATGTGACCACATTACTACACTTCCCAGCACTGCTGCCACTAGAGCTGATGATGCTGAAATATCATAAGTCTCCCAATTCAGTAATCATTTGCATATAGGAAATGCATGACTGGTGTTCTGCTACTTTGTAAATCTTTTTAAAAAATGTTGGTGTTTGTGATATGGAGATTACTATAGCATCACGCAAGAGGGCTGGATTTTTTCTGTCTGTTTTGTTAAACAAAGTATGTTCATGCATATTGCTATGATATTTATTTCTTTACTTATTTCATGTTTGCATTTGGCTGAAGTTATCTTTATGGTTATGCAAACCTGTATAGCCTATCATATGAAAAATGCAAACAAATCAGAAAAATAGCATTAAACATATAAGATATGAAGAGTTTGATGTGTTTGAAATGTGTTAATGCACTCCTCAGCCCGTTCTGTTTTGCATAAGGGGAAGTAGTGGGTTGCCCCCTGCATCAGCATGTTTGTTTCTGCTCATGTTTGGTTCTGTCACCGCATTCATAACACTGAAGGCAACATTAGCAGATAACTTATGTGTTAGTGAGAATGTTTGAGTGAGTGCTTTTACAAATGGCACATTTTGGAGCTGGTTTTGAAAATAAGTAATAAGTGTAGGTGTAAGGAATATGTGTAAGGAATAAGTTCTTCACTTACCTATTTTGATCGCTGCCCAATTTCCATGCAGATTTATATTAAATTCAATTCTGGTAAGACTACCTTGTTCATGGTAAACTTGTACAAGCTCCCTGCTGCATAAAAAAGTATGTACTACAGTAGATTTCAGTTCTTGCCTCTATTAATATGAAATCTTTTTCATTACTATATCCACAGTCTTGTCTTTTTTAAAGGTTGATGCAGCCATGGCAACCACAAAAGGCCCTGTGATTCTCACTGCAGCCTTCTGCCTTTTATCAGGTAATCCTGCCTTATATTTATATTATTACTGTATATCTTAGGGCTGAGTCTTGAAGGCCTTCTCTTCTCTAAGTTAGTTTACAATGTGCATCAAAACCAAAATGTAAACGAGATGATCTCTTCATAAAGTGCTGAAGCAGCATATGGCTGTGTGACTAATCTCAAAGGGATCATATATCCACAGTGTTACTGTTTACAAGGTTATGAGCAGCTATGAGGTGTAGTACACATTTCCCACAATGCACTTCACCCCATTACAGCCAGTAACTGCTGCCAAATCTGAATAAGGCAGATCTTCAGTTGTGAAAGGTCCAGCAGCAGTGATGCTTTAACCTTTTTTATCATGTGACCAGGTGTCCTTGGTCAGGGCATCTACAGTGTGACATATCAGTCTACCAGCATCTGTGGATTAAAGGGGTCATTTGTGGACATTCTCTGCACTTACTCGTATCCAGGGAATCTAAAACTCAAAGAAACATTCTGGTACATCAAAATGACGACTGGGACAAAAGACACAGATGACTTGAGTCCGGATTCCAGATATCAGGGGCGTGTGGAATATCTTGGTGATAAAGTGAACGATTGCACTCTACGAATCAAGAATCTGACAGACAGTGACACTGAGGAAAAATACAGATTCAGGTTTATAACCAATGACCCAGTAGGGAAATACTCTGGATCTGAGGTCTCTCTGTTACTTACAGGTTAGTACCGTGGAAACTAAATGTTAAATGTAAAAGAATTTTGTTTGTTGCAGTAAAGTAATAGCTTAATTTTCCTATATGACAATAATGACTTTTAGTCCTATTGCACGCAGACCTTCATGTAACAGTAAATCCAGCAACAGTGAGGGAGGGCGACAGAGTGACACTGACCTGCAGCACCACCTGCAGTCTGAGTAACAACCTCACCTACATCTGGTACAGGAACACACAGCCTCTGAGTAACATACACACAACCAGCAGCAACACCCTGTCCATACCCTCATTTAGAACAGAGGATAATGCCAATTACTCCTGTGCTGTAAGAGGACATGAGGCTCAGCCATCACCATCTGTTTGTAAGTTCTGGTTACTTGCATTTTTTGTCGTCATTTTGTTGGCACATTTGAAACTGAGAAAGGGTAGTATACAAGTATGTGACGTGTCATTTTACAATAAATAGCAAATGTTTTCCCCTTACGTTCAAGTCAAGTCAAGGTCTCTTTATTGTCCCCAAGGGGCAATTATTTGCACAGCCAGCAGACAGATATAAGGACAAAACACACAACAATACGTAAAAACATAAAGCCAAAAAAATACCCGAGTATCTAAAACATAATAATAAATAATAAATAGTTAAAACAGTCCTGGCAGACTGTTTAATGGAAATGGAAGTCGGGATAAAAGAGTTTCTGAGTCTTTTTTTACCTGCATCTGGGCATGGAGTATTTACGGCCTGAGGGGAGTAGCTTAAACTGGCAGGACAGGGGATGGCTATGGTCAGCTGCAATAGATTGGACCACCTAGGGTCAGCTGCAATAGATTGGACCACCTAGGGTCAGCTGCAATAGATTGGGCCTTCTTTGCCCCTCTGTTGGAGTAGGTGTGAGAGAGAGTGGGGAAGTTGATGCCTGCAATCTTGCTACATTTCCTGACGATACTCTGCAGTCGATTTTTGTTTTTTATGGACAGAGAACCAAACCAGCAGATAAAACAGAAGGTTAAAACAGACTCAATAAAACAGGAATAAAACATTCTCATAAAAATAGTGGGGTCAATGTTAAAATTCCTCAGTTTGCGCTGATGGGCTTTGGCACAAACAACATCAGTGTGTGAATCAAAGCATAGCTTGCTGCTTATGTTATCAAATTGTTATGTGATTAGGTCTCCTGTTGTGAAAAGTCCAGTAGCAGTAATGCTTTATCCTTTATTTGATATGTGACTAGGTGTCCTGTTGTGAACCTTTATTTGATATGTGACTAGGTGTCCTGTTGTGAAAAGCCCAGTAGGAGTAATGCTTTAACCTTTATTTGATACAGCGGGGAAAATAAGTATTGAACACGTCAACATTCCACTTTTTTACTCATAACTCTACTTAGGGACATTAATGTTTGGATTTTTTTATATGTGTGGATTACCTAAGTTAATACTAATGTCTGTAGAAAATGTCATGCAAATAGCCTCACTGGAAGTATACTTACTGAAAAAAATGTTGACGTGTTCAATACTTATTTTCCCCGCTGTATGTGACTAGTTGTCCAGAGTTGGCAAGACTACAATGTGACGTATTCCTCTACCAGCATCTGTGGTTTAAAGGGGTCATTTGTGGACATCCCCTGCACTTACTCGTATCCCAGCAATCGTCAAATAAGAGAAACATTCTGGCACATCAATTGGTTTCCTGATACACCAACAGACTTGAGTCTGGATTCCAGATATCAGGGGCGTGTGGAATATCTTGGGGATCACACAAATAACTGCACCCTACGAATCAAGGATCTGAGCGAGAGTGACATTAAGGGAAAATACAGATTCAGGTTGAGAACCGATGACCCAAAAGAAACATTCTCTGGATCCGAGGTCTCTCTGTCTCTCACAGGTAATTCATATTTCAATTTTAAAAAATGAATTTACATATAAAAGAATTTTCTCTGTGGGAGTATGAAGTAACAACTTCATTGTATCTGTCCTGTTCGCACTACACACATTATTCGTCAGTTAGATGTGCAGTACATAATGCATTTTGATTTATGGAAATAACAATACTGCACATCCTTTTGCGATTAGATCTTCATGTAACAGTGAGTCGAGAATTTGTGTCAGCGGGAGAGAAGGTGACACTGACCTGCAGCAGCATCTGCAGTCTGAGTAACAACCCCACCTACATCTGGTACAAGAACTCACAGCCTCATAAACACACAGCAGATAACAGGCTGGCAAAAGACTCCGTCAGCGCTGAAGATGCAGGTGAATACTCCTGTGCTGTTCAGGGACATGAGATTCACAGTTCACCTGCACAGACTCTCAGTGTCAGATGTAAGTATTTGATATTCAGAATTTATTTTCCCTGATGAAAATGTATAGATAAGCATGGCATGTGGAAGAATATGAGGACCATTGCATGACAGTCAACTGAATATATTTTACTGTGAAAAAGAGTTATATTTGTCCGTTAAGCCTTTTTTTGTGAGTCACAAAAGAGGGACTTTTATTCTGAAATGAAATATTTTTGACAGATGGCCCAAGACACACGTTAGCATCAGTCCATCCCTCTGGTGACCTGGTGGAGGGCAGCTCAGTGACTCTGACCTGCAGCAGTGATGCCAACCCACCAGCACACCGATACGCCTGGTATAAGGAAACTGGAAATCAATCTTCACAAGTTGGATCAAGTCAGAATTACAGCCTTGCGGACATCAACTCTGGACAGAGTGGACGCTATTACTGCGTGGCAGAGAACGTGATCGGACAGAACAGATCTTCAGTGGTGGAGCTAAATGTAAAATGTAACTGCTGGACTCTTGTGGTTGGGGGCATTATTGGAGGTTTGCTGGCTGGCCTTGTGACTGGGGCTCTATTTGGAGCTATGGTCTACAAGAGAATGTAAGTAGTTCTGTGTATGATGATCCCTTTCAACTCATATGTGTGTTAATATGAGTCATATTAGTTCTTTTCAACAGCTCATATGTGTGTTAATATGAGTCATATTAGTTCTTTTCAACAGCTCATATGTATGTTAAAGGAGAATTCCGGTGTGATATTGACCTAAAGTGTATCGAAACATGATACCGAGTGTGAACGTATGTCTCATAGCCCATCTCGGCTTGTCCCCTGCACTCCAAAATCTGGCGCTAGTTAGCCGATGCTACCAACATCTTTTTCAATAGTGGTGCTTCGGCATCGGGCTAGCCATGCAAATAAATCACTGTTTTACACCCATTTACGAGGCTCAATGTATCTCCACACTTCATTGGTAGACTTCCGAGGGCCCTGACATTTAAAACGAGACATTGAGAACTTTGAAAAAGCACTGGTAGTTTACTTACAAGACGATTTATACAGACAGTATCTTCACGAAGTTTAGCGTTTGCAGCCATCTTGAATTTAGTCACGATAAGTCGAGCAACGAGTAAGAATGAACAGCTATGATAAGGGATCAGATTCCAAAAATAATTCAGTGGAAATGCATGGATTCCAGTTGCTGCTACTGGAAGAAACTGGAATCCATGCATTTCCACTGAATTATTTTTGGAATCTGATCCCTTATCATACCTGTTCATTCTTACTCGTTGCTCGACTTATCGTGACTAAATTCAAGATGGCTGCAAACGTTAAACTTTGTGAAGATACTGTCTGTATAAATCGTCTTGTAAGTAAACTACCAGTGCTTTTTCAAAGTTCTCAATGTCTCGTTTTAAATGTCAGGGCCCTAGGAAGTCTACCAATGAAGTGTGGAGATACATTGAGCCTCGTAAATGGGTGTAAAACAGTGATTTATTTGCATGGCTAGCCCGATGCCGAAGCACCACTACTGAAAAAGTTGTTGGTAGCATCGGCTAACTAGCGCCAGATTTTGGAGTGCAGGGGACAAGTCGAGATGGGCTATGAGACATACGTTCACACTCGGTATCATGTTTCAATACACTTTAGGTCAATATCACACCGGAATTCTCCTTTAATATGAGTCATATTAGTTCTTTTCAACAGCTCGTGTGTGTTAATATGAGTCATATTAGTTCTTTTCAACAGCTCATATGTGTGTTAATATGAGTCATATTAGTTCTTTTCAACAGCTCGTGTGTGTTAATATGAGTCATATTAGTTCTTTTCAACAGCTCATATGTGTGTTAATATGAGTCATATTAGTTCTTGGTTGTCCTGTGTTTGGAACTGCAGTTTGTTACTGAGAAACTGAAGAGTGTGTAGATTGCGATTAAGAGTGTTTAATCAAATTTCACCCTTCAGGACACAAGCCAGAGAGGGGAGAGGTTCCTCCACTGCAGAAATGAGAGGCACCACCGCTGGATCACGGGTAACGGTGGAACTGTATCCTGTTTTCTTTACGTTGTGAAATACGGCTAATATATGGCATGCGGTTTTGTGATGTTTTGCTAATGTTTTGCTAAGGCTCTGTAAGTGTTATTGATCAGTGTGTGCAAACAGCTCAGGTTGCAGTGCTCCTCTTAATACTTTATTGTTGTTGTAGGACTCAAGTAATGACACCTACACAGCTCTGAACCCTAGGACCATATCCCCGGAATATGACACTCTTGCAGTAAGTTCATGTCTCTCATTGTTCAGTAAGATGGCTATGGCTTTGACATTGATTGCTATTGGACGAGAGCTACTGTATTTAATGATTTGAGATAACCTCAGATTCTTCACAGCTAATAACTGTGAACTGTGAATCACTCAGCATTTGGAAATCAATTGTCTGACGTTTACGTTCCAAATCAAGAGAACAGTGATTGCATAACGTCACACGTCTAATTGAGAAATGTCAGTAAATGGAGAATAAATCTTCAAATTAACATGTTAAGTGAAGACAGGCGAATATACAAATTATGGTTATTCCAAATTGCACCATCTAGCATACAGCATGTCCAGCCATATTCTGCTGATGCCACATGCACAGGTTCTCAATAGAGAAGTGATGAGTTCTATCTGACATGTCCATGAATATGAGTCTATTTGTTGTTTTGCGCCAAATAATGTAAAAAATAATGTTTGGGTATTTTTTTTTCCATTACATTTCTTTCATGTGTGTTGCTCTCAGAATCTGAAGGTCTCAGCTGATGGCGCCACCTACACCCCTGCAGCTTCAGTCCCAACTGAGCTTCCAGACTACGAGAACTAAGGCAAGACAGAATTACCTCAGAGCGAGAGGTAATGCCCCCACCTACCCACACACACACTGCACACACACACACACACAGTCACTGCTTCACTCCCCTCCCGCCCACACACACATCTTCTGTCATCACTCACATACATCATACATACAGTACTCTGCTTGCAATAGTAAGTCCCTTCACCATACTTGCAGTACACTGCCCCCCCTCTCCCCTACATACACAGCACATTATTTCATCAGGAAGCTTCTCCAACACACATCCCCAACATACTTACAGCACACTGCACCCCCCCCCCCCCTCAATACACAGCACATTGTCTCATGAGGAAGCTTCTCCAACACACATATTGCACACTGCCCTCTCCCCACATACACAGCACACTATCCCATCTCCCCTGTCATCCCCCCAACACACACACCAAGACCCCTGGCAGTTGGGTTAGCCCCTTGAGCCGTGGATCTGCCCAAGGTTTCTTCCTTGGTAAGGGAGTTTTTTCCTTGCCCCTGTTGCTCTTGGGTGCTCCTTGTTGGTGCCCCCCCATCCCAATCCTCCCCCACCTTCTTATGCAGCCCTTGCCACTTAATCTACTAAACCCCTCTTCTACTGCACTTTTTACCCCCCCATAATTTAACTGCATTTCTTACTTCCAGTAACTATATGCATGTGACATCCTTGTATCCGCCCCAGCTGTGGTGCAACTGGCTGGGGCACCTGCACCGTACGCCGGCGACCCGGGTTCGATTCCCGCCCCGTGGTCCTTTCCGGATCCCACCCCTGCTCTCTCCCATTCGCTTCCTGTCACTCTCCACTGTCACTATCATTAAAGGCATAAAAAGGCCAAAAAAATATATACTTTAAAACTTCCTTGTATCCTTGTATCTTTGAGAGAGAGAGAGCGAGAGAGAAACTGAGCTGGAGACTCTGCATCAGATAAAGCTGAAGTGTTATGACTGGAGATACTTACACACAGCTGCACTCTGAAACCCATTATTTTCAATGGCTTGTGCACACAAGAACTGGTTGCCTCTGCTCCGAGTTGGACTTTGACTGTGGCACGCTATAAATAATATATAATAAATCATATATAATATAAATAATAAAGCTATAAAGACCCAAAAATCTTTGGGTCATTGGCTCATCCAAGCGCAATCTAGTGGCGAGCGCACGTCCTTGAAAATGTGTGCTCTCCTTTAATCTGATGAGTGGGAACTGTTGCTGTTCCCTTGTTCACTCAGCAGAGGGCGCTGAAGGTGGAATGCTGAATGCTAAAATCATTTCTTCTTTACATTCCCATTCTGGAATATTTTATAACAGTTCTAGGCTTACTGTACATCAAGATATTTCATATTGTTGACCTTGTTCATTCTTATGATTTTATATATCACTTGGTGTAATTTTGTTGAAAAAATACTCACTTGTTTGCTTCCACACCTTCTTGATGTAAACAACAAAGTAAATAACTTTCTGTTTAGAAAATATATTTTGTTAAAAAAAATTACTACAAGTTTCTTGTTTACTATATTATCAACATGGAAAACTCATATCATCATATCATAGCTATATTTTCTTTGTTCATATATTACAAAGTTGTAAATGGACGGTTTAATTCTAGATATTCTTCTTGATGGTCAATCTTGTTTAAAGGTGTCTGCAATAACTTCAAACACATAAATGCAAAAAAGGTTTTTCAAAAGCTTCTGAGGGCAGTAAAATACAGTTAAGAACAAAATTATTCATACCCCTGGCAAATATTGATGTAATATTGATTTTCTCTTGACCAATGTGTTTGTTCTAACTGAAAATGACACTGCCACATGCCAAAAGGTTGTAAGACAATGTGGTAGAAACATGGAATCATGTTCTTTTTTTAAAAAATTTATGAAAAATGGCATGTCCAAAATTATTCATACCCTTTTATAATCAGTGGAAACATCTTTATTTGCCATCAAAGCTCTCAAAATGGTTCTTATAATACCTACCAAGCCTCTCCATGTCTCCACAATGATTGTAGACCGCACCTTTTTAACAGCAATCCTGGTTTTCAGTCAGGAACGATTATTTGCCATCACTCTGGCCTTGTGATCACTTTTTTGACGGATTGAGAGTCTGGATTAACATAGGCCTTTTTTAACTTGTTGGACAGGTTTTTCCCTGTCTGACGTTTTCTACTTGTCATGAAAACTTCACACGATGGGTCTTTTAAAATGATTGTGTTACCGTTTTGTGGTTTCCGCTGAGAAAACAAATAAATCACCACAAATAGAACTTAAAAGTTTTACATGGCAACAAATTACTTGCCGACTTTCACTCTCAATGAAGTTTCATTGTGATAAGCGAACCAACTATTCACAGAGAGATATGACAGATGTCATTTAGAAGCACAAAACTCATTTTCCTTGACAGTGGTCTGTTATACTGAAGGGTCAGACCTCCAAACGTTGGAATGGAGCATTCTACAGCATTATGAAGAGCCCTGCAATAATGCAGTATTACAGTACATGTTACATGTGCATTACAGTACATGCTTGAGCTGAAAAGCATCTGCTTTTTTGAAAAGGAAGATACAAAGAGAAACAGAAATTAACATTAAAAGCAGCAAATACATCAGCATTGGTTTATGCATTGGTTGGACATGATCACAGTTATATTTTGTGTCATTGACCTCCTGTTATGGTATACTTTAAGGATATTTGTTATTTATTATTTTTTTTGTGAAAAAGGTGAGAAGGTGCATTTGGCAATATGCAACTTCAGTTCACAGTCTGAAGGCAACTTAATATGTTGGCCTTGGTCCACATTGGAGACTTATTGAGATATGATAATACTGGCAAGACTCAGCCCTAAGTAAATATAGAGCAGGAAAGTATAAAAATGTCACCAGAAAGATATCCCTCCGTAGACATACAATAGATATAAAGAGGCTGATATCCCAAATGCAATGCTTTCACATATTTTCTCATTCTAGTGTGGTAAACCTTGTCAAAAATCCCTATGAAACTTATTTCCCTGATTGACCAAAATTAGGGGGTCTGGCTCATGGACTAATACAAAATCCCAGCCAATCAACATGAACTCATAAACAATCCCAGACAATCAACATGAACTCATAAACAATCCCAGCCAATCAACATGAACTCATAAACAATCCCAGCCAATGAAGACGGGGCAAGACAATAGACATTTGGTTGTTGAGCTCAAATATGCCACATATTTCAAATATATTTGAAATATGTGTGTGTGTGTGTGTGTGTGTGTGTGTGTGTGTGTGAAAGAGAGGGTGTCTGGATGTCTCTGTACACACATAAACAGGAAACTCTCACACAATAGAGCAGAAATGTGATGGAGAAAGAAGCCCAAATATCAAATATATAGAAGAGGCACAAATATCATGTAGCATTGATCACCGCAAAACGTACATATGCAGAGCAAATAAACGAGCAGACAGATTATTGGGAGTATTATTTATTTTATTATTTTATTTAGAGACTCTGGAGTGGGCAGGACTCAAAGTGAGAGGAGCATAAGCTCCCCAACCACCACCACACATTCTAAAAGTTTCCAGACAGAGAAGAAGAAGTTTAGCCTAGAAATCTAGACGCGCCCCTAGCGGTAGCAAATTACATTTGCTGCCAGGGCTAGTCTAGCAACTCTCCGTTGGCTTTTGAGCTCCAGAAATCGAAACTTAATCAGGCCAATTAAATCGTGTATAGAGTCGTTAGGTGGGCTTAACATAATGATTGATGGCAGAGTTGCAACGGTTTGGCTTGAATTCCCTGCTACTTGAAAACAAATAAGATGGATGTTGCTGCTGGCGAACAGTGTGACACGAGTAAAGCTTTTATTAAGTTGGCAAACGTTTGAACTAGTCAACTAGCTCCGCTGGTGGGAAACGCATCGGGACTCATAGCGCTGCCACTGTCCTGTTGCGTGCAGAGGGAATTTGAAAGACAACTGATTATCCCGCCCCTCGGACAGAGCACTGCGAACGGTGAGTGCCCAGACCCTACATTTTAATGTGGGTCTGGCTCGTCAGGCTACAAGAAGTTACCAAGTTACCTCATCATCACCACAACCAGCGAACTGAGACAACCACTCCAGACAAGAAGGAGAAGTCAGATGAGTATCAACAGTAGCCTGGCACGATGATGATGTTCTTCTTCAGCTCACATGGGCAAGAAGAGCAAATGTAAATAAACAATTAAATGTAAATATATAAATACATGTAAGTTTCAACAAAATGCACTTGTTTAATCGTCCATGGTAAGTACAGTGGGGAGTCTGGAGAGTGAGAGAGTGAGTGAGTGAGTAAGTGAGTGTGTGAGTGAGTGAGTGAGTGAGTGGAGCAACATATGCAGCTGCTCTTCTGTAGAAAGGCCTCACACACACACACACACACACACACACACACTTGCTTAAGAAGTTTCCGTATAGACAGAACAACAGAACAACTCTCTCTCTCCCTCTCAGCAAACACAAGTAAGTGCAATATTTTACTTCTTTAGTTGGTTATTAAAAAAACATCTTTAGATGGTTATTTAAAAACAACAACAACAAAATCATTTACAAAATGAAACCGGTATATTCTTTCCTCGTTCTAGTTTTGAAAGATAAGAATGTGACAGCTTCTCTAGACTCTCCTGTTCTTAATCTACCCCACTAAGAGTGTAAAGATAGTAAGATGGATCGATCATAGTGTGTTAGCATTACCCTCTTAATGTCAATTTGCAACCATCATCAGTGTAACTGTGTTCTTTCCAATGGGCGATGGTAGCATAGTGGTTAACGAATTGGGCTAGCATGTACTGTAGCAGCCAGAAAGGTTGTGGGTTCAATTCCCGGCTTCCACTGGTGTGCCCTTGAGCAAGGCACTTAACCCTGAGTTGTTCTGGGGACAATTGATAAAAAGTGTCTGCTAAAATGAATGAATGTAAATGTCCCTAAAACTCTCACACAATAGTGCAGGCCTATGTGAGAGTGTGTGTAAAAGAATGGGACATTTTGTAATTGTGGCCGTGTAGTTTCCTGTCTGCTTAACTTACATGAACATTTGACCACATTGCTACACTTTGCTACACTGCTGTCGCTGGAGCTGATGATGTTGAAATATTACAAAATATTTAGTCTTTTTTTTAAAGGTTGATGCAGCCATGGCAACCACAAAAGGCCCTGTGATTCTCACTGCAGCCTTCTGCCTGTTATCAGGTAATCCTTCCCTGTATTTATATTTTTATTTCTTAGGCCTGCTGCAGACTGCCCGCACGGCGTGAGTGTGGCGTGTCTGTTGCATGTCAGTGGTGTGGCAGCTGTGTGGCGTTTTCTGTCTCTATTCACACAAGAAACGTGTCCGACACGGCGCTGCGACGGCCCCTCTGCCTATAGACCCTTTCAAGAGAGTTCCATTATCAGCATCATAGTTGGCCCCACAAGACTTCCTTTTTAACATTCCATATGTTATCTTAATGCAGAGGAAGTAGATTGGGGCCCAAATAGAATGTTCAAGCATTGTTTT
Organism: Alosa sapidissima; assembly: GCF_018492685.1. Classification (NCBI taxonomy): domain Eukaryota; kingdom Metazoa; phylum Chordata; class Actinopteri; order Clupeiformes; family Clupeidae; genus Alosa; species Alosa sapidissima. The sequence continues at coordinate 20,285,759 of NC_055965.1, read as the reverse complement.
TGTTTACCTTGTTGAAAGGGTCTATTAAAACATCTGTTCACTGTCTATTTTGAATTACGTTTGGCTGACACATTTTGTTAGTGGGTTCCTCCAGAGAGGAACAACAGATGAAAAAGGTTTGGATTGGACTGAGCGTACCAGTGGTAGAACGGTTGCGAGGTAGCATACAGTATGCCTGTATGAGAGCATTCAAGTATGTGGAAGCAGAACCGGAGAATACTTTGTAGGCAAGCATTAGAGACTTGAATTTGATGCGAGCGGCCATAGGTAGTCAGTGTGGCTGGATGAGCAGTGGGGTAATGTGCCCTTTTGGGTTGGTTGTAGACCAGGCACGCTGCTGCGTTCTGGATCATCTGAAGGGGTTTCACTGTGCAGGCTGGGAGACCTGTCATGAGGGCATTACAGTAGTTGAGTCGTGAGATGACTATGGCCTGTACTAGGAGTTGGGTAGCATCTTGAGTCAAGTAAGTCCTGATTTTCCATATGTTGTAGAGTGCGAAACGGCATGACCGGGTGACTGAAGCAACATGATCAGAGAAGGCATGACACCTGACACACCAAATTTCTTGCAAATAGTAGGTTTAGCTGGGAGGACCAGCAGTTTAGTTTTTGAGAGGTTTAGGTGGAGGTGATGTGCCTTCATCCATGTCGATATGTCTGAAAGGCAATCAGAAATCCAGCTGAAGTTTACTGTCGTATAGATGTAGCAAACCATGTTCAATCTTTCTGCCAATTAACATTAGCCTACTATAACTTCATTGAGTAGGCTACAGTATGCCAAAATCCGATGTTGATCCGTCATCACTGCACCCTCGATTGACATTTACCACAGTTGCCTAAATATGTGCGGATTATTTGAACTTTTTTGAACACAGATCCGCTGAGCACGCAAAATACATCATTCAATCTCTATGAACAAAATTCTCGCTTGACCCCCAGGCAAACGCACTGAGACCAGGTCGGGGGCCCCCTAGCGGCTCGGGGCTCCAAGCAGTTGCTTGGTTTGCCTGTTGACAAGGTGCGCCTCTGGGGTTTATAGTAGGGCTGTTAAGCTCTTAAAATAAGGACGATCTTGCTTTTTATGAAAGAAGCATGAAACTTTCAGGGTTTGTTCTTGATGACCTAAGCTTTAATTTAAGATCTGGAGGCATTCTCAGTTTGACCTCTGAGGTCAGATAGCTAAGAAAAAAATGTAATGAACGTTTTTTTTATATTTTAATGTTTAAATATGCAAATTAGGCCTTATCTAATTAAAAATGCACTAATTTGCATACATTTTAAAAAACAAAATCAGAGTCTTGAGGGCCTTTTCTTCTTTCTAAGTTGGTTACACTGGTGCTGCAGTGAAGTTTTGTGTCCAAAGTTTGAAAAGCAACATTGAAAATCAAGAGTTTGGATCGAACCAGCCTTCCTTTCTGAAATACAAGGGGCAAGCACAGTAGGGACATCCGAGGTGGATGTCGGACAGAGGTGGAAAAAGTACGAAAATATTGTACTCAAGTAAAAGTACCAATACTTTTTTTTACTCAAGTAACGGATGGGATTTTTGATGTAGTACAATACTTCACTCAAAATGTAATCAAGTAAAATTTAACATACCGATTTTATAAACTACTTAAAAAATACAAAATACACAGAAAAACTACTCAATACAGTAACGTGAGTAAATGTATTTCGTTACTTTCCACCTCTGGATACAGACCCACTTGGCTGCAGTGGAGTAGGTGGAGGTGTGGCGTAGGCGTAGCCACTGTTTTTCTCATAGACTGTAAGTAGTCTCACCTCCACTCACATCTCCAGCCAGATCCATGTATCCCATCAGGAAGACATGGTGTCATGGTTATCTATGGTTGTCATGGTTATCTATCACAACAATGTGAGACTGACTGAAGCTTCACTGCAGCACCAGCGTTCTGATCCCTGCTCCTTACCACCGGAAGCAAACAGCTTGCACGTAGAGCACCCAGGTGTATAGGTGTGGCACAAGACTTTTATCACAACGTTATTGTCTGCCCAATTCGCTTTATTCACCCGGCGGCCAGATTGAGGCTACGGGGTACACGTGCAATCACACTTCAGTCCAGCAGATGGTGGTAATGCACTCTGTTGGCAAACTGCCAAAAAAGCTCACAGAAAAAGCTGGACTGAAAAGTGATGGCAAGTGTACCTTGTACCCTCGTTCTGGCCGCCGGGTGAATAAGGCCAATAGATCCCAATCCTGTACCAAGTTATGTTATACATGTCCACACACTTCTTGTTGATGCTTATTGATGTTGATCGAGTCCCACTGCCCACACAAGGTTAAGCAGCTTTGATGTGTAGTAAGGATTTCCCACAATGCACTTCATCCCATCACAGCTAGTAGGTCCTGGCAGATCTTCAGCTGTGAAATGTCCTGCAGCAGTGATGCTTTAACCTCTCTATCATGTGACTAGGTGTCCTTGGTCAGCACGACTACAGTGCAACATCCTCCAGCACCTGTGGTTTAAAGGGGTCATTTGTGGACATTCCCTGCACTTACTCATATCCAGGCAATCAGCCAGTCAGAGAGGCATACTGGTTCATCGAATGGAGTGGGAGTGAACCATATTATTTAAATGAGGATTCCAGATATCAGGGGCGTGTGGAATATCTTGGGGATAAAGTGAACAACTGCACCCTACGAATCAAGGACCTGAGAGAGAGTGACGCTAAGGAAAAGTACATTTAGGTGTATAATTGATTTAGAAAAGAACAAATTCGCTGGACCTGAGGTCTCTCTGACACTTACAGGTTAGTATTGTGGAAAAATAATTTTTGATGTAAAAGTATTTTGATTGTTGTATTTAAGTAATAACATCCTTTTGCACACAGATCTTCATGTAACAGTAAATCCAGCAACAGTAAAAGAGGGCGACAGAGTGACACTGACCTGCAGCACCACCTGCAGTCTGGGTAACAACCTCACCTACATCTGGTACAGGAACACACAGCCTCTGAGTAACATACACACAACCAGCAGCAACACCCTGTCCATACCCTCATTTAGAACAGAGGATAATGGTTATTACTCCTGTGCTGTAAGAGGACATGCGGGTCACCCATCACCATCTGTGTGTAAGTACAGATTGCATTGTCCATTTTCGTGGTTCCATTTCCTGTCTCTAAATGATTGTGCAGTTATGTTGAGTAAGAGGAACACAAACTACTGTAGCTAATTTTAGGCAGTTAAATATCAATTCATTGTTCTGAATCTGCAAATGGATTTCAGCTGTTTATCTTTTTTTGTCTCAGAATTGGTCATACCTACTGTTTCAACTGTTTGTGAGCAATACAGGCTACAAAGTTGTATTGTTTTGAATGAACAGGAACAAATTGAAAGGGTCTATTGTAATCATATATTTTATGACATGCATTTACAGTTACAGTATGTTATTATACATTTTAATAAATAATTCCAACTCTTTAATGTTCTGTTCCTGGTGAGGAGAATGCAACTATGGAATGTTTACACAAGGAGGAACCCTTGTTTAGCAGGATAATAAACTTTGTGTTGTTTATTGTACATTTTAGGTGTGAGTGTCTGGACTGTGACCTACACCCCACACAGCATCTGTGCCTTGAAGGGCTCCTCAGTGGAACTCCACAGCTATTACACATATCCTTGTGATCATGCAGTCATGAAGGCATTCTGGTTTACCACATGGGTGGATGGTGAAGAGAACCCACAGGACTTAATACTGGAAGAACATTATCAAGGCCGAGCGATTTACACTGAAAATAATAGAAATAGCCACACTCTGAGGATAAGAAACCTGACCACCAGAGACTCAAACAGTTATCGCTTCAGGTTTATAACTGATAAAGGAAGGCATGCTGGTAAAAATGTTGAAGTCGCAGTTACAGGTAATTAATTTAATTTAATTAATACATCCAAGTGTAAGTACACTTGTAAATAAATAATATTTATAAAATGTTCCATTTATACAATGTAATAATATTTCAGATCTGCATGTGCTGGTTAATCCTGCATTAGTGGAGGAGGGAGATAAAGTGACACTGACCTGCAACACCACGTGCAGTCTGAGTAACAACCCCACCTACATCTGGTACAGGAACTCACAGCCTCTGGGTAACTCGCACACAACAGACAACAGGCTGGTTATAAACTCAACCAGGCCTGAAGATGCAGGCAAATACTCCTGTGCTGTTAAGGGACATGAGATTCACAGTTCACCTGAGTTGATTCTCAATGTCAGATGTAAGTATGTGAGATTTGTATCATTCTTTGTAATGATATTTTATATAACTATGGTACAGTATCTGAGAAGAAACAAATGGAATGTGCAATAAAATAAATTATTTGCTAAAATGAAATGTTTCTGTCAGATGCTCCAAAAAACACCTCAGTATCAGTCAGTCCCTCTGGTGAAATAGAAGAGGGCAGTTCAGTGACTCTGACCTGCAGCAGTGATGCCAACCCACCAGTGCACACCTACACCTGGTACAAGATGCTCGAAGATCACACTTCACAAGTTGGATCGAATCAGAACCACAGTTTTGTCAACATCAGCTCTGAGCAGAGTGGAATCTACTACTGTGTGGCTGAGAATGCGATTGGGAAACGCAATTCTTCAGCAGTACAGACAAATGTTATCTGTAAGTGTGGAACTGGAAATCAGAAATTAAACTGCTCAGTTTACACTGCCCATGTGTGTTATGATTCCAGTATCATGTAATATTTCCTAAAGTAATGGTAGTTAACTATTATGTTTTGGGTGTGTTGTTTTGGACAAGTAAAAGCACACTTTATTATACTTTTTTTAAATTTATTTTGTGGAATGGACCTTCTCACCTTTTCCAGGAGATCAATAAGATCAACTTTAACTGTGATCATTTCCAACCGATGCATGAACCCGTGCCGAATTATCTGCTGTAATTAATGTTGATTTATGTTTCTCTTTGTATCTTCCTTTTCAAATCTGCAGATGCTCCAAGAAACACCTCAGTATCAATCAGTCCCTCTGGTGAAATAGAAGAGGGCAGTTCAGTGACTCTGACCTGCAGCAGTGATGCCAACCCACCAGTGCACAACTACACCTGGTACAGAAACAAGCATGGGTCTGAACCTGCATGGCTTGGACAAGGGCAGACTTATAGCATCACTAACATTAGCGCTGAGCACAGTGGGCTTTACTACTGTAAGGCAGAGAACAAACATGGAGTCGGTGATTCCAATACCACATTGTTGGATGTGCACTGTGAGTACTGATGAGATGTTGGGTGGATCGGCATTCAAGGCTTCCACTCCCAATGCCTCTGAAAACATCAAGTCATTCATGAAATCATGTGGTCATTTAGAGTGAAGGCTGTCACACACGGCCGGGAATGCGAAAGCCAAACGTGATGGTGGAATTCTGTTAGTAGTATATTATCATGAACTATCTGTCAAAAATAAGCCCCGCCCCCTGAAACGTCATAAATCATGTGATAACCACGCCTCCTTTTTATGCAAATTAGCCACGTGGTTGTCGCCACGTGTTGTTTGTTATTGTTATTGTTTTGTGAGTCATGTGACAGTCATGTGACTGGTGTCAAACCCCTGGGCAGCCATATTGGATGTAAAGTCATGTGACAGTCATGTGTCTGTTGTCAAACAATGCCATGCCCCCCTTGGAATTCTGTTAATCGCTTTACTACACACACTACTGGTGACGCGTCTGATCACCCGTCGATTCAGTGGAGTTACAGTGACCATACAGCTGTTTTCTATTATGATGTATCAAAATCACCCTGAAAATTAGAAAGGGGACACTTAGAGCGATGCGACGGTTGCCCCGTTGCTCCACTTGCCGTGTGTGTTGCTTCACTCACTTCAATAGATTCTATTAAATTTTGCCGGACGCATGCCATAAATCGCCTTCGCGTCACCGGCTGTGTGTGCAGGCCTTTAGTTACATAAGGTAAAAACGAGCTGAAAAGGTTGATCAGATTGCTATGTACAATTATCACGTTCCCCATCCACTAGACTCCCCCAGGATGACCTCAGCATCACTCAACCCCTCTGGTGACCTTCAGGAGGGCGACTCAGTGACTCTGACCTGCAGCAGTGATGCCAACCCACCAGTGCACAACTACACCTGGTACAGGAAGACTGGAGATGAAACAGTTCTTCAGGGCACAGGGAGGATGCTGAACCTCACTCTTAACCTCGTCCCTGGTGTGGATGGACTTTATTACTGTGAGGTGCAAAATAAGGTCGGCTCAGAGAACTCAACCGGAGTCAGGGTCTCCTTGCCAGGTCCAGTGAAGTTTCTTGCATTTCCTTCAACATTTGGCTCTGTAAAGCATTGATGATTTCACTAACATTTTGATGTTCCCAGGATTTATCTATATATTTTACTGAAGGAGACTTTTGAAGTACAACATTTAGCAAAACAATGATTTTGTATATGTTCCTCTTTAGATTCTGGCTTGCACAGAGGATTCTTGTTTAGTGCTTTGGGGGTCATTTCGGCTGTAGCTCTCCTGCTGGTGGTCATTGTGTGCTGGAGGCAAGTCATAGAGAAATACCTTTATATCAGTTTATTATGAATCATAACAGAGACTTCTTTTACAGAATAAAACATATAGAATATTCATATGTCTAGTTACTCTGTGTCTGCACACAATACAAGTTTAAACTTTGTTTATAGGAGACAGGAGACTCAGTCAACAAAAACCTCAAGGAGCACAGACAGCAACACACAGGTAAACACTGATTATTCAAATGTGTCCCAACTAAAGGTAGCACCGTAATATAATTACTCCAAATGTAATATCTTTTCAGATGATCAGAGATAAATGGCATTAGGGCATCAGTGTCCAAAGTTCGGCCCACGGGCTAAGTGCTGGCCCTGGATGAATTTGAAATGGTCCACGCTCTTTCCCAAAATAAGATGGCAAGAGGCACTGTTTTGTTTTGGTTCAGTTCACAGAGTTTTGGCAGTGTGTAGTGATGATGGAATTAATACAAGAGCTAGCATTCAGAGAGACTACTGTCCATTAACAGAGATACATAGACAGAGACATAGTGGAGCATACTGTAACTTATACTGAATTTGCAAAGAAATGCACACGTCAGCCTACACAGATGCACATGCATGGGAAAGAAAAGTCAATGCATAGACAAGTAAAACTAAAAAAAAAAACGAACTGGCCCTCAGGTACAGTAATCTCATCTGGCTCCTGTCAAAAAATGATTCTTATTCTTATTATTATCTGGACTTTAACAGGGACACTCTGATCGTGTCTATGGCAACGTTTCCACAATCCCCATGGTATCTGGCTGTGGACAGGGAGTTCCTGCAGATCACAAAGATGATGAAGATGATGTCCAGTACACCAGTGTCCAGTTTAAGCCCAACAAACAGCGAGAGGCGCCCAGCCAGGAGGAGAAAGTCGAGTATGCCAGTGTCCAGTTTAAGTCCAACAAACAGCAGGACGTGCCCAGCCAGGACGAAGACATCCAGTATGCCAGCGTCCAGTTTAAGCCCAACAAACAGCGGGAGGTGCCCAGCCAGGAGGAGAGAGTTGAGTACGCCAGTGTCCAGTTTAAGTCCAACAAACAGCAGGAAGTCCCCAGCCAAGAGGACAACGTCCAGTACGCCAGCGCCCAGTTCAGGAAGTCTAAACCAGAGTCCAACGTCCCTGAGCCGCCTCTGTCTGGCTCATCACAGGAGGAGACCCAGTATGCCTCAGTGAATCTGCAGGGACTCAGTGCTGCCACCCAGTGAGTATTTACTGATATTACAGGAATTTTGTACACAGTATGAGTGATCAGTGGGAAACTGTGCAAATTTGTTATTGTATGTTATGAGAATGCTTCACTGCATATTCCGCTCTACAAGAGGAGGACAAATTCTGGCAGGAAATGTGAGAGAAAGAATATGGCTGGATGTGCCGTATTCTTAAAGGCACCCTTAACAGTTATTTTTACTTTAACATACCGTTTCAAAAATTATTTTGATAGCATATAACCTCATAACATGACGACCGGCACTTATGCCAGGCCAGTGAACCCTTTTTTTTGGCAGTTTGCAAACTGAGTGCATTACCACCGCCATCTGCTGGACTGAGGTGTAATGGCAAGTGTACCCCTCAGCCTCGTAATGGCTGCCGGGTGAATAAGGCGAATAGCCTGAGCGGCCCTGTATTCATGGGTTTCATCAGGTCTGTTTTCACAGGTGTGTTAATCAAGCACCATGCAGTCTGCATTGATAATCAAGGTGCCTGATTGTATACACCTGTGGAAAGGGACCTGATGAAACCCATGAATTGGTGATTACTGACCTAGCAACTTTCTATGTTTCTGTGCAGGAACTGAAATTGAATAGGAAAAGAGCTGCTATGCTACAGGAATTCAGAGATATGTTTCTGCAGATTGCTGTCAGTGTGGTCCCTCTATATTATGTCAGAGTCATGTTAATACTTTGTCGCAAAAGACGCATTTAGTTTGTTCATTATTGCGCTTCTCAACTGTAGGGGGACCCTGAGAGCAAATCTTGTTTAGTGCTGCTTTAATAGTTGGTTTGATTCAGTCATAAGCAACTAAATAGTAACACAATCTTCAACAAAGCAAATTCTTCAAAATTAAAAAAATAAAAATAGACAACTAATGTGACTTGAGTTGAATACATGTTTCAGCAAAGGTAATGGTCCTTTCCTCACTCTTAAAAGACAAACACTGGCCCATGTCAATTTACAACAGTTGTATTTCTTGACAGTGAGATTCAGCACTGTCAACAAGAAGTCCAGACCATGAGAGACCGACGGCCTGACCGAAACACCGACTGATTACTAATGAGGTTTGCAGTGATGTTTAATTGATGAGCTGTTTAATACCTCCATGTCTGTTTTTTTAACCTTGACTACTGGAAAGCGTTTTAATTCAGCTTCTGTTATGTTCAATACAAGTGACATGATTTGACTGAAGTGGTATGGCAGTGTGGCTGACAGTGTTGTGCGTGAACGAGTTCAAAAGAACGCGTTCATTGAACACGCTCATTTTTTCGTGAACGTTGAACTGAACGCAACACATTTTTTAATAAAGAACTTGAACGTGAATTAGTTCACATTATGTATCATGAACGGCAGACATCACTGTAAATGAACGTTGGAATTTGTTTTCCATTGAAAACTGAGTGACATCTGTTTTCTCTTCTGAAACGCAACGAGAGAAAGTTCCTCCCTCCTGTATTCTCGCTGGTGCCACTTAAATCATGTATCACCAGACAGAAATGGTTTTGACATTGTGTGCGCAATGCATTGCGGGCAACGTAGTGTCCGGCTGAGAATAGTTGAATAGCATACTGGCTTCCGCAGGCAGGCAACGACGAGAGTGCGGAGGGCTGGAGGAGCGGGAGAGAGAGAGAGAGACAGACCAATGACGAGAGTGAGAGAAAGCGCTGCAATTCAAGAGTTTTGCTCATTTCATACACACACATATATAATATCATATATATCAAATAATATATACATATTTCATATTATATATTATTTTTTTAATAAATGCTGGTAGATTTCATTGAACTAAGTATAGAACTGGTCTACCTTGTCTGTAGGCCTACTGCTGCAAGTTTCATCACCTGGTAAGAAACCCACAATTGCAGTGTCATGAGCAAATGTCTACAATGAGCAGCTTCAAAGAACGTATAGTGATTTCTAGCTCGTAGTGTGAAAAAAAGTATTTATTTGAATATCTCACGAAAAAAGTAAAATGAACTGAACTTTGAACTAGTTCAGAATTAAAATTGTGAACTTTGAACGTGAACTGTTCACTTTGAGCATGTATGAACTGAACTTGAACTAGTTCAGAAAAGCTGTGAACTGGCACAACACTGGAGGCTGATCAGTCCAGTATTTGAAATGTATGTGCTAGTGAAGTGTGTGAGACCTCATCATATTAAAGAAGCACTATGCAACAATGTTAGCAAAAATTACCTTAATTATGCAAGTTGAGAGTTGTTCTGATGGTTCTACAACACTTTCTGGGTCGTTTGGTGTGTGCTTCGTCTCCCCCTATCACTTCTCCGCAGAAAAAACGAATATGCAACTTTCTGGACCCGGTCCAGGTATATTCGGATGTGACTCAGCGGAAGTGGGGGTTTAGCGTAGCAGTCACATGCTACCGAAGCTGCAGGGGGAGCGGTGTAGTGAAAAATGCGAGACCAAATCCGGTGAAAACCCAGAAAAAGCGAAGGAATAACCAGACCTGCATAGTGCTTCTTTAAAAGTCACAACATTTTATTTATATCTATTTACTCAACAGATATTTTAATACAAACTTACAGAATAATGCAGTTATACATTTTCCATTAGTGTGTGTGTATGTGAGTCTAAGTCTTTGACTGATTCTGCTGTGGACTCGTATTGGGAAAACAAACTTGTGAGACACAGTGTACAAGTTGCATCAGTATTATCATGTTTGCGTATGAATTTTTGCGGTGATTGCTTAAGCATGTTTGTCATTTAAAAGATTACTAATTGTTTATATCATATCCTCATGAAAGAGGCTATGTGTAATTACTAGTTGTAATAACTATAGTATATACTATGTAATAACTTGTTTGTGCTGTCAGACTGTGTTTCAAAGATTTGCGTTCATTTTAAAGGTTGTTACAGTTTAGACACCACTTTAGAAATCTGTGTGTGTGTAGCTTTTTAGCATTTTATCAGTAGACCTATATGGTGTTTTATACTGTGCTGTTTTATTGCCTGTGGGTTCTTGCTTGTTTCAAAATAAATACAATTTGAAAGGAGGGTTTTAAGTGATGATGATGATATATGCACACACGCCACACCAAACTCTTCCAATAACTTCCCATTTCTCTTTCCACTTAATGGAGAACTTATTAAGGCAAAAATGTTTAGATGGTTTGTTCTAATATGTGTCAGTATTATTACAATTCACAGTGTTTCTGTGAAAGTGTATGCTCTGTGTATGCAAATATTTAGGCTTACCTGCGCCTCTTGTAATGATTGGCTCGAAGATGCTGTGAGAGCTTGCCAGTGACAGAACACAATGTAGCCTTCTTTTGCCGCATTGAATTGGAAAATATAAAATTTATCCATTGGAAAATAACAAATTGACAGTACCTTTGGTTTTCAAAACTGTCAGCCTAGCTATGAAAGCCTATGAAAGAACACATTGTCTGCCTCTGACACAAATGCCTCTGCAGACCTCATCATTATCCACACTAAGCACACTATGGGCGAGTGGAGCCTTAGACACGTCTAGGTTATAGAATCGCACAAAGGTATTTGGGGGAATTCCATTGAGCACTCATACAGATATCTTCTATCGACATGCCACGTGTAAAAGCCCAAGACGTGGCCATGCCCCGAGTTGTGTGTGCCCTCAACACCGCAGGAGGGACTTTACCCGCACTCTCATAAGCCAACTGGATGCCTCCACTATCCAGTGAGAAAGACCCCAGATAGCAAAATTTGACCGGCCCACCTCTGGCCCACTACCTTGCCTCAGGGTTTTGTGAGTGTTGGCCCAGTTCTGGCTGGGCCTCTGGCCCAACAATGGCCCAGTTACTGATAACTGACACAAAGAATTTCCTCTGGCCCAGATGTGGCCCACACACTGCAAAATGACTCTCATTGTTTCTGTTGGCCCAGGTCTGGCCGACACACTGTGAAATGACTCTTATTGTTTCTGTTGGCCCAGGTGTGGCCCACACACTGTGAAATGACTGTCATGCATTCTGTTGGCCCAGGTCTGGCCCACACACTATATAATTGAATGTTGGCTGAGTGTCGGCTGGGCCTCTGGGCCTGTACTGGCCCACGCACTATAAAACTGATCTGACTGAGTGTTGGCTGAGTGTCGGCTGGGCCTCTGGGCCTGTACTGGCCCACGCACTATAAAACTGATCTGACTGAGTGTTGGCTGAATGTCGGCTGGGTCCCCGGGCCACATGTGGCCCATTAACTACCAAAAGTACTTGAAAATAAACACAAATCCAGAACTAGTAATTAAAAGCACAAGCTACTTTTATTAACAAGTTTGACAAACACAACCTTGCAAATAAAACAAACATTTAAAAATTATACAAGCTTTTACATATATACACTTTAGAAATTAAACAAGTTAAAATATACAATCTACTTTTATCTACAACAATCGACTTCTTTCATATACAAAAACACAAACAATTAAACATTTTAAAACTGTATAATGATTCAAAGAAATAAATTATTCTAAATTAACATTAAACATTTACAGAAATATTCTATCTCTCTCCCTCACTCACTCACTCTAAAAGAGTAATTCCATTGTCAGTAGTTGTGGGTTGTGAGTTAAGTGTTGTGCTAGTGCTTTAAATTCTGTATTTTTGTACCATGTACCATGACCTACCCAGCTACATACATGCACACATACTCACTCTCAAAGTATTTTTCAATAGCAGCAACCTTTGCCACCTGCCTTCTCTTTCTGTTGCCGCTTCATTGTTGCCTCCACCAGTTTCAGCAGCACTACCAGCCGGGGGTGTCTCCAAACTGCATTTAGGTATAAAAGAATATTATAAGATCATTATGAGGTCTAAAGCAAGATTTCAACATGTCATCTGTCAGAGAAGTTCTGTTTGTCCACTCAAATATACTTACAGATAGCCACCTCAGCTCTCTGTGGGGGTTGATCAAAGAGTTCTTTCCATCCATCCTTCAATTTGAGATGCATGGACAGCATGTCATTTCAAAAGAAAAGAAATTTGAATCATTAAACTATTTATCCTTTACTGTCTGACAAAATATTACTAAAGCCCAGTCTTGCCACTCTGCAGCTGTCTTGGTAACACCTCCCTGGTAGTTATTTTGGGCAACATTGACATTGTGTGATTGTCATTGGTAATATATCAGCATTTAACAATCACCAAGAGCAAGACATATTTTTCAACACATACAGACCTGAAGCACTTGTGGACTTCCTTCACAAGAGCCTTGTGGGTGCTCCAGTTGGTTGGCCATGTTTTCAACAGCGCATGTTTCCTGCTCACTCCTGTTCTTTGCTGACATAATGGATGAGGCAAACCAAAAGCATCTAAAAATGACACATCACAAAACACAGGCCTAGATGAAAGCTGATTCCTATGATTTGGCTCATCTAAACAAAAACGTATTACTTATTCTATTAAATCAATGTACAACTTACCAAGAGCTCTTCAGGTCTCCTGTTTTTCCAACACAAGAAATGGTTCACACATGCATACACGGGTAGCCTTCTTCATCCAAAGGAGTGCAGGCAGGTCTCTGGTCAGTGTGGCCTGGATTCTGAGGTGTACATTTAAAAAAAGTCACAGTAACGTTAGGTTAATGGAAGTATATGTGTTCAAAATGATTACATGATCATAAACAACCCCTCAGTACAAAATACAGATTTTGATGAGTTTTACATGACCAGGACAGGACCCACCCTGCTACCATCTCTCTCTTTCTCTCTCTCTCTCTCACTCACTCACTCTCACACACACACACACACACACTCTTAAGGCATACAGTCTCAGTCCTGCCTGCCTAGTGCCTGAAGTTGGATAGATAACGATGAAATGCCCAATTACCAATCGCTATATTCAAGCAGTCAAGCAATACTGGTTAACTGTTAAGCTATTTCTAAAATGATTAGATCACACTTTTCTTTGAAAACCACATAATTATGCAAGTATAGCTAACGTTACAGCACTGACCGTTTTTGACTACCAACACTGACGTTAACGGTAACAGCTAATTAGGCCAACAAAGTAGGCTAAGAAATCATAACGTATGTTACCGCTAGCTTCGTCATCGTCAAGGGGGTTAGATTGAAACACCCATTCTTGTTATGCTACTTGTTAAACTTTGTCTGCAATAATAAGCCTACGTACATTCATAATGATTTACATGCAATAACAGGTAAAGGTAAAGTTGCATGTTACTTACCACAGGCAGTGTCCAAAACGAGACAGTTTCGCGCCGTCCTGCTGGTTTCAAACTGAACAGTTGCTCTGCTCGTGGCTCTTCCACATGTAATGGGCCGACAGTCACTTTACAGAATTGGGCCATGTACGTTTAGCGTCCGGCTGTCACTAAATGTTTCATTTTTTCCGCCAACAGCCGCGATACTGATCAGTGTTCGTTCCTGAAGTATCGGGCCACACACTGTATGAAATCCGTCTGCCGAGATTGATTCGAAAACTGGCAGTAGCCCATCAAACCCCAATCGGGCCAAATAAGACACTCAGTAATCAGCCCAACTACTGCGTGTCAGTGTCGGCCCATTCAAGGGGACAGTGCCTCAGCCGACCTGAAACTCCGCCGACAGTGGCAGCACTCAGCCAGGATCGGGCCGACTGTGTTTACTGTGCTTCAGCCGACTCGGACCTCAGCCGACACTGCCAGCACTCAGCCAGGATCGGGCCGACTGTGTTTACTGTGCTTCAGCCGACTCGGACCTCAGCCGACACTGCCAGCACTCAGCCAGAATCGGGCCGACTGTGTTTACTGTGCTTCAACCGACTCGGACCTCAGCCGACACTGCCAGCACTCAGCCAGAATCGGGCCGACTGTGTTTACTGTGCTTCAGCCGACTCGGACCTCAGCCGACACTGCCAGCACTCAGCCAGAATCGGGCCGACTGTGTTTACTGTGCTTCAGCCGACTCGGACCTCAGCCGACACTGCCAGCACTCAGCCAGAATCGGGCCGACTGTGCTTACTGTGCTTCAGCCGACTCGGACCTCAGCCGACACTGCCAGCACTCAGCCAGAATCGGGCCGACTGTGTTTACTGTGCTTCAGCCGACTCGGACCTCAGCCGACACTGCCAGCACTCAGCCAGAATCGGGCCGACTGTGTTTACTGTGCTTCAGCCGACTCGGACCTCAGCCGACACTGCCAGCACTCAGCCAGAATCGGGCCGACTGTGCTTGCTATCTGGGACGTTGCTTAGACAGCGCGTTTCCCTTTCCCTTTCTTTGACCCCCTGTGGCATAAGCAATGTTTCTGAGACGCGCCAGTCCTGTGAGTGCGATACATAAATTCTTAGTGCCTTCACCAGACACAATAAATGCAACCGTTCTGCCTCCGCTGATTCAAAAGGAGAGAATGCAGTCAGCTCTAGCCTCTGCCTGCAAAACGATGGGGTAATAACTTTGGGGACAAAACCTGGCATAAATTTACCATCGAATTGTCAGCAAATATAAAGCACGATAGGTGCGTTGACGTTGCGTGTAACTCGCTCACTCCAGTAAGATCGACAAAATGCGGATTGAGACTGAGTGTAAGGTTCGAAGGGTGGCTCTGTCAGAGCCCACAACACCAGCAATAGATCCCACGTTGGGGCGTGCAACGATATTGCCGGGCACAGCCTCCATATAAACCTGGATACCAGCGTGCGTCTTCCAACAGACGTCTGGTCTGGAGAAACATGGCAAGCTAAAAACGCAGCTAGGTACACCTTTAGAGTAGAGGGGGATAACTCACTATCGAATAAACCTTGCAGAAATTCAAGCACAACCCCAATCCCGCACTGAGTGGGGGCTTCTCCTTGCTGCGTACACCAGCACTCAAACACCTGCCACTTGGAGCTATATAGCTCGAGAGTTCTGAATGGTAGAAACAACTGCGTGAGACAACCCCACATTTAACAACTATTCCCTCTCAGGGGCCAGACCCACAGTGTACAGTAGCACCAATCCCCTCACCTGGGATAACAGATCTCTGCATACTGGGATTTCCCATGGGGAGCTGTCCATCAGCGCAATCAAATCCGCAAACCATATTTGACTCTCCCATCGAGGGGCTACTAATAGCAAGGGAATCTGCGCAAACCTGACTCGGTCCAGCACCGCTTGAATTAGACGAATCGGGGGGAAAGCATACAGTCTCATTCTCGGCCATTGGCAGGCCAAGGCTTCCTGCCCTAGTGGAGCGTCCCTGTCCCGTATTGAGAACCATAGAGGACCATAGAGTGGGTCGTGTCTCTCGTGGCGAAAAGGTCTACTTGCGCCTGGCCAAACCTCCACCATATCATTCGCACCACCCGTGGCTGAAGGCGCATTCCCCCGGGATCGATCCCCCCCCTTGGAAAACATGTCCGCCCCGTGATTCAACTCCCCTGGGAGGTGTATTGCTCTGATAGAGAGGAGGCAAGTATGGGCCCACAATAGGACATCTCTCATCATTTTCATTATCAAAGCTGAGCATAAGCCCGCTTGGTGATTTATATAGGCCACAGTTGCAGTATTGTCTGATCTGACCAGAACAACATGTGAATTTGTGATGAGCGTTTGAAAATGAACTAGGGTTAATTGGACCGCCAAGAGTTCTAGGAAGTTTATGTGCTGGGCTCTGCAGCTGTCCGACCATCGACCTCTTACCGAGTGCCCCCGACATAAATGGCGCTCTAATACCACCAGGTTACACATAGTCCTGCCTGTGGCTTGAACCGTACATTTCGTCGCACGGAGGGCTAGGTCCGCCGCGCGACACAGCTCGTCGAGGATATTGACCTTGCCATCCAGCTCCCCGTCTGCTATGCGTTTAAGCATCTGCGTCTGATATGCCTGCAGCACAGCCATAGTATTCAGAGCTGCTCCCACTAGTCCCACGGTGATGTAGACTTTCTCCACGATAGCCGATGTGGTTCTGCAGGGCTTTGAAGGAAGAAGGAGTTCAGACTTCCATCGCGGTGCTGCAAATGGGCACAAAAGCCAGTACCACTATACCATTCACGTTTGCCTATGGATCTAGGCCAGACTCTGTGTGAAGTCAGAGAGTCTGGTATCCAGGCTAGTCCAGTATACCATCCATGTAGCATCCAGAGTGTTGCTCTGTGTGTACGGGAACTTCCATTATGCTACTGTTACAAATGTGAATATATAGTTGCATTAAGAAACATTATACTTTTAGGGGACAGAGATAAAGAGAGGGATAGAGAGAGAGACAGGGAGTGATAGAGAGAAAGACAGACAGAGAGCAAGAGAGAGGGGGGGTATTTCTTCTTTCCTTGTTGTTTGGTGGCTGATGGACAAATATAGAAAGTGGTACCAGTGGTACAGCGCTAGGTAGAATGGCTTTAATGATTATGTTATATTGAAACTAGGGCTGTCAATTGATTAAAAAAGTAATCTAATTAATTACATACTCTGTGATTAATTAATCTAAATTAATTGCATATATAATTTTTGCTGTGAAAGTATTTTAAATATTGAAATTCAAATGAATCATTGAATAATCAGCATTAGTGACATTAAAGTTCAAAAACTCTTTTATTATTATTTTCAGTGTTCAAATAATTGCCATAATAATGTATGATATGACCTAATATGCTGAGGAAATAAATTCAAAAGTGCTTCGGGAATAAGTTTTTTTTTTCACATACAAGGCATTTCAGGCCACAGATATAACCTAGGGGACACAATAAAAACACTCCCCTCAATATCAACACTTATTTCTTTGCATTGATGTGCGACTATAGAGTTGATGAACGGTGATGTGCAAATTCCTTGCTGCAGACATTGCAGAGGTCTTTATTTTCAACACTTTATTTTTATCAACACCATCAGGCCGTTTTTTAAAAGTAAATGTTCCAATCAATGATCCAGGCAGCACGTTTTCTTCTCTCTCCTTCATTTTACAGTCTAATTTTTACTGACTAGAACGGCTCGGGGTCAAAGGTCATACGGAATCGATTAATCTGCACTAATTTTTTTAATCAGTTATTTTTTCTTAAATTAATTAATCGAAATGAATCAGTTATTTTGACAGCCCTAATTGAAACCGTCTGAAACATTATTAATTTCAGTTACACTTTACTTGACAGTATCGACATAAGAGTGACATGACACTGTCATGAACGTGTCATAAACAAGTCATAAATGTTTATGACATAACGCTTATGTTATTAAGTGACATTTGTTTTTTGTCATAACAAGTTAGGGTTAGGATTAGGGGGCTAAAGTTAGGGTTAGGGTTGGGATAAGAGTTAGAGGTTAAGATTAGGGTTAGGTGAGGGGAAATTTATTTTTTGAGGGGCATCATAGCCTAGAGTGCACTGGCCAATTGGGTCGAAAATAAACTCTGTTTTCAGTTCCTCTTTCCACTAACACTGACGGTCATTTTCACACCCTCGCTAACAGCCTTTAGTAAACATGCAAGGTCAATACCAGAAATACTAAGGAGCAATCACCACAAAAATTACACAGAGCAAATAACCAAGCAAAAAGTAAATAAGAGTATTTTTTTTTTATTATTGACCGTTACATTTGTGTCTGGAGAAGACTGGGATGGGGAGGACTCCAAGGGGAGAGGAGCAGAACCTGCAGAGAGAAAAGCTCCCCAACCGCCATCACACATTCTAACAGTTTCCAGGCAGAAAACAAGAAGTGACCACATTAGTCCATCACCATAACAACCAGCAAACTGACACAACCACAGTGTTACACTCAGGACAAGAATATGATGATGTCAGATCAGTGTCAGAGTAGCCTGGCACGATGATGATGTTAATAAATATAAATGTAAATAAATGAATAAAAGTCATTTTTTGGAATTGGAATGTAATCATTTTTTAAATGAAATACACTTCTAAACCTAGTTGAATGGCCTAGCTAGTACGATGTGAGATGTACAGTAAGTATGAAACTGCTAAGTAATAGCTTAATTTTCCTATATGACAATAATGACTTTTAGTCCTATTGCACGCAGACCTTCATGTAACTGTGAGTTCAGCAACAGTAGAAGAGGGCGACAGAGTGACACTGACCTGCAGCAGCACCTGCAGTCTGAGTAACAACCTCACCTACATCTGGTACAGGAACTCACAGCCTCTGAGTAACATACACACAACCAGCAGCAACACCCTGCCCATACCCTCATTTCGCAAGGAGGATAATGCCAATTACTCCTGTGCTGTAAGAGGACATGAGGCTCAGCCATCACCATCTGTTTGTAAGTTCTGGTTACTTGCATTTTTTGTCGTCATTTTGTTGGCACATTTGAAACTGAGAAAGGGTAGTATACAAGTATGTGACGTGTCATTTTACAATAAATAGCAAATGTTTTCCCCTTACGTTCAAGTCAAGTCAAGGTCTCTTTATTGTCCCCAAGGGGCAATTATTTGCACAGCCAGCAGACAGATATAAGGACAAAACACACAACAATACGTAAAAACATAAAGCCAAAAAAATACCCGAGTATCTAAAACATAATAATAAATAATAAATAGTTAAAACAGTCCTGGCAGACTGTTTAATGGAAATGGAAGTCGGGATAAAAGAGTTTCTGAGTCTTTTTTTACCTGCATCTGGGCATGGAGTATTTACGGCCTGAGGGGAGTAGCTTAAACTGGCAGGACAGGGGATGGCTATGGTCAGCTGCAATAGATTGGACCACCTAGGGTCAGCTGCAATAGATTGGACCACCTAGGGTCAGCTGCAATAGATTGGGCCTTCTTTGCCCCTCTGTTGGAGTAGGTGTGAGAGAGAGTGGGGAAGTTGATGCCTGCAATCTTGCTACATTTCCTGACGATACTCTGCAGTCGATTTTTGTTTTTTATGGACAGAGAACCAAACCAGCAGATAAAACAGAAGGTTAAAACAGACTCAATAAAACAGGAATAAAACATTCTCATAAAAATAGTGGGGTCAATGTTAAAATTCCTCAGTTTGCGCTGATGGGCTTTGGCACAAACAACATCAGTGTGTGAATCAAAGCATAGCTTGCTGCTTATGTTATCAAATTGTTATGTGATTAGGTCTCCTGTTGTGAAAAGTCCAGTAGCAGTAATGCTTTATCCTTTATTTGATATGTGACTAGGTGTCCTGTTGTGAACCTTTATTTGATATGTGACTAGGTGTCCTGTTGTGAAAAGCCCAGTAGGAGTAATGCTTTAACCTTTATTTGATACAGCGGGGAAAATAAGTATTGAACACGTCAACATTCCACTTTTTTACTCATAACTCTACTTAGGGACATTAATGTTTGGATTTTTTTATATGTGTGGATTACCTAAGTTAATACTAATGTCTGTAGAAAATGTCATGCAAATAGCCTCACTGGAAGTATACTTACTGAAAAAAATGTTGACGTGTTCAATACTTATTTTCCCCGCTGTATGTGACTAGTTGTCCAGAGTTGGCAAGACTACAATGTGACGTATTCCTCTACCAGCATCTGTGGTTTAAAGGGGTCATTTGTGGACATGTCCTGCACTTACTCGTATCCCAGCAATCGTCAAATAAGAGAAACATTCTGGCACATCAATTGGTTTCCTGATACACCAACAGACTTGAGTCTGGATTCCAGATATCAGGGGCGTGTGGAATATCTTGGGGATCACACAAATAACTGCACCCTACGAATCAAGGATCTGAGCGAGAGTGACATTAAGGGAAAATACAGATTCAGGTTGAGAACCGATGACCCAAAAGAAACATTCTCTGGATCCGAGGTCTCTCTGTCTCTCACAGGTAATTCATATTTCAATTTTAAAAAATGAATTTACATATAAAAGAATTTTCTCTGTGGGAGTATGAAGTAACAACTTCATTGTATCTGTCCTGTTCGCACTACACACATTATTCGTCAGTTAGATGTGCAGTACATAATGCATTTTGATTTATGGAAATAACAATACTGCACATCCTTTTGCGATTAGATCTTCATGTAACAGTGAGTCGAGAATTTGTGTCAGCGGGAGAGAAGGTGACACTGACCTGCAGCAGCATCAATTCGAATTGTGCACAACCCTGGTACAGTGGGGAGTCTGGAGCAGCTGCTCTTCTGTAGAAAGGCCTCAGGTCACACTGACCACAGATAAGACAAAAAAAGAAGCGTAGTCGCCGCATCAGCTTTAACAGCCACCCCCCCCCCCCCCCCTCTCTCTCTCTCACACACACACACACATACACACACACACGTATATATTTTCATCACTTGCTTATGAAGTTCTCGTAAAGACAGAACGACTCTCTCCCTCCCTCTAAGCAAACCCAAGTAAGTGCAATATTTTACTTCTTTAATCAATAGTTTAAAACAACAACAACAACAGTCCAAAATGAAATCGGTATATTTATTCCTGGTTCTAGTTTTGAAAGATAGGAATGTGACAGCTTCTCTAGACTCTCCTGTTCTTAATCTGTACCCCACTAAGAGTGTAAAGATAGCAAGGTGGATCCAACAAAGTGTGTTAGTATTATCCTCCCCTTTATATAATATGCAGAATGATAACTGATTTGCATACAGATGAGTGCATGGTAATGCCGACTAATGAAAGAGAACAAGGCTAAACTTTACTCTGGCTGACCAATGACAGTGTTTGTACTACCTTCTTTATGCCATTTTGCTACCCTGGAAATCCAGAGTTCTCGCAAGAGCACAATGGAATTGTCTCTGCAAGACACTCTGGCAATGAGCAATGATGCACGTTACTTTTACCCCTTGAAACCAATCAAATCGGCGTATCTGATATAGGCAGGCCAGAGTCGAGCTAAACTGATGACGACAGCGCTGCAATGTTGGAGGTCAGTACACATTGATCGTAGTGTTATCCAATTGCGTCGAAGTCCGGAATCATTCAGAGTAAACATCGGTCTAGTGTTATCCAATTGCGTGCAGTGCTGCCCCTCGAGCTGGGCCATTACATTCTTTCTAGATTACTAGGGTCTGGATTTTCCAGGCTACCATTTTGCAAGGATCCTTAGTTAACTGTGTTCTTTCCATCGTGCCTAAAACTGTTGCACAGTATAGCACTGCAGGCCTATGTGAGAGAGTGTGTGTAAAATAATGTGACATTGTGTAATTGTGAGAGTGTAATAGTCTCACCCTACTCATACACAATATGAGCTAGAAGCAGTTTCCCGTCTGCTTAGCTTACATGAACATGTGACCACATTGCTACACTTCCCTGCACTGCTGCCACTAGAGCTGATGATAATGAAATATCACAAGTCTCCCAATTCAGTAGTTATTTGCAGAAAATGCATGACTGGTGTCCTGCTACTTTGTAAATCTTTTAAAAAATGTTAGTGTTTGTGATACGGATATTAGCATCATGCAAGATGGCTGGATATTCACAAACATACAAAGTATGTTCATGCATAGCTGATATTTATTTCTTTACTTATTTTATGTTTGGCAACGTTAGCTGATAACAGATGTGTTAATGAGAACATTTGAGTGAGTTTTTTTAACAAATGGAACATTTTGGAGCTGGTTTTGAAAATCATGACACTGAAATCGGGACACTGAAAGACCGGGGTACGCGAAACTTGGTGGGCATGGAACCATCGTTTTTCGATTTGATCTGTAGCCCCCCCCCACCCCCCCGCTGGACTGGACCCCCCGAAAGGAGGGTAGGGCAGACACAGTTTTCTGTGAATATCTCGAGAACCGTAGGGTTTAGGAGAACCACTTTTTTTGTATGTTGATCTTAAGGGGCCATGTCAACCCATTCCATAACCACTCATTTCATGTGTAGCGCAACCTTGTTAAAAGCAAAAAAGTAAAAATTAGGTGTTGTAATCGCAGGTATCTGTGACCTAACATAGTCAAAACTGCACGAAATTGGAAGTGTAGGATCATTATGACAACCTCTAAATGCATGCCAAGTTTCGTGGAATTCTGTTCATGGGGGGGGCCACACAAGAAATTAATTTATGTTACTGTACACCAACTGGCCTGTAGGTGGCCGGAGACAGTTTTCTGTGAATATCTCGATAACCGTAGGGCCTAGGAGGACCACCTTTTTTTGTATGTTGGTCTTAAGGGGCCATGTCAACCCATCCCATTACCACTTATTTCATGTATAGCGCCACCTAGTTAAAAATTAAAAAGCAAAAAATTAGGTGTTTTAATCACAAAATATCTGGCTGACATGGTCAAAACTGCACAAAATTGAAAGTGTAGGATCATTATGACACCCTCCGAATGCATGCCAAGTTTCGTGAACTTTCTTTCATGGGGGGCCATACAATAAAATAATTTATGTGTACATTTAGTGACCGTACACCAACAGAGTTTTCTGTGAATATCTTGAGAACTGTAGGGCCTAGGATGACCAATATTTTGCGTATGTAAGCCTCCAGGGGTCATGTTAACCCATTCCATATGCACACATGTGCATAAACAGATACACACGCACACACATACATTCACAGTAATCATACGTATGACACATACTCACACAGTAGACATATGTACACATGCATGCACATGCACACACACAGGCACATACGCAGGCACACACACAAGCACATGCACGCACACACACACACACACACACACACACACACACACACACACACACATAAACATAAACATGTACACGCACACATGCACACAATTCAAGAATTTCTCAGAATTATGAACAGGCAAGATGGGGGTGGGGTTGTATAAAATGTATTTTACATGTGAAATCTATTAACTAATCATGTTTTGGTACTTGTTGTCTAGCAGATACCAGTGAGAATTGAGTGTGCATAATGCAAGTCAGTGAGACAGTTAGAATCATATATGCCTTTTAGCTTGACTTATTTTTGTGGAAAAAATGTGCTGGACTGGGCGGCGGTCATATTTTGTACCGCTCTGGGGTACATATAGTTTTACAAGCTGTAGTAAGGAATATTGTCAAGTTCTTCACTTACCTATTTTGCTCGCTGCCCAATTTCCATAAAGTGCAATTTCTATAAAGAACAGTGTTGAAAGATTACCTCGTTCATGGTGAACTTGTGCAAGCAGTTAATCTCCCTGTTGAATACAAACATAGGTACTAGATTTCAGTTTTTACCTACATTAATATGACATCATTTTCATTATTATCTCCAAAGGCTTGTCTTTTTTAAAAGGTTGATGCAGACATGTCATTCTCAAAAGGCCCTGTGATTCTCACTGCAGCCTTCTGCCTTTTATCAGGTAATCCTGCCTTATATTTATATTATTACTGTATATCTTAGGGCTGAGTCTTGAAGGCCTTCTCCTAAGTTAGTTTACAATGTGCATCAAAACCAAAATGTAAATGAGTTCAGACAGTTTTATCAGGTAATCCTTCCCTATATTTATATTATTACTGTCTTGATGCCTTCTCTTCTCTAAATTAGTTTACAATGTGCATCAAAACCAAAATGTAAACGAGATGATCTCTTCATAAAGTGCTGAAGCAGCATCTGGCTCTGAGTGACTAATCTCAAAGGGATCATTTGTCCATAGTGTTACTGTTTACAAGGTTATGAGCAGCTATAATGTGTAGTACACATTTCCCACAATGCACTTCACACCATGACAGCCACTGCTAAATCTGAATAAGGCCGATCTTCAGTTGGGGAAGGTCCAGCAGCAGTAATGCTTTAACCTTTTTATCATGTGACCAGGTGTCTTTGGTCAGCACGACTGGGGTGTGATGTATCCCTCTACCAGCATCTGTGGTTTAAAGGGGTCATTTGTGGACATCCCCTGCACTTACTCATATCCAAGTGTTCGTCAAATAAGAAAAACATTCTGGCACATCAATTGGTTTCCTGATACACCAACAGACTTGAGTCTGGATTCCAGATATCAGGGGCGTGTGGAATATCTTGGTGATAAAGTGAACGATTGCACTCTACGAATCAAGAATCTGACAGACAGTGACACTGAGGAAAAATACAGATTCAGGTTTATAACCAATGACCCAGTAGGGAAATACTCTGGATCTGAGGTCTCTCTGTCACTTACAGGTTAGTACCGTGGAAACTAAATGTTAAATGTAAAAGAATTTTGTTTGTTGCAATAAAGTAATAGCTTAATTTTCCTATATGACAATAATGACTTTTAGTCCTATTGCACGCAGACCTTCATGTAACTGTGAGTTCAGCAACAGTGAGGGAGGGCGACAGAGTGACACTGACCTGCAGCAGCACCTGCAGTCTGAGTAACAACCTCACCTACATCTGGTACAGGAACACACAGCCTCTGAGTAACATACACACAACCAGCAGCAACACCCTGCCCATACCCTCATTTAGAACAGAAGATGCTGGTTATTACTCCTGTGCTGTAAGAGGACATGCGGCTCACCCATCTTCATCTGTGTGTAAGCAACGATTGCATTGTCCATTTTTGTGGTTCCATTTTCTGTCTCTAAATTATTGTTATGTTGAGTAAGAGGAACACAAACTACTGTAGCTAATTTTAGGCAGTTAAATATCAATTACTTGTTCTGAATCTGCAAATGGATTTCAGCTGTTTTTATTTTTTGTCTCAACATTTGTCATAACTGCTCTTTGTGGCTTTGTAAAGCTATTGTTCCAACTGTTTGTAAGCAATACAGGCTACAAAGTTGTATTGTTTTGAATGAACAGGAACAAATTGAAAGGGTCTATTGTAATCATATATTTCATGACATGCATTTACAGTTACTGTATGTTATTATTATACATTTTACTAGATAATTGTAACTTTCTTGTTCTGTTCCTGGTGAGGAGAATGCAACTATGGAATCTTTAGACGAGGAGGAACCCTTGTTTAGCAGGATAATAAACGTTGTGTTGTTTATTGTACATTTTAGGTGTGAGTGGCTGGACTGTGACCTACACCCCACAGAGCATTTGTGCCTTGAAGGGCTCCTCAGTGGAACTCCACAGCTATTACACATATCCTTGTGATCATGAAGTCATGAAGGCATTCTGGTTTACCACATGGGTGGATGGTGAAGAGAACCCACAGGATTTAATACTGGAAGAACATTATCAAGGCCGAGCGCTTTACACTGAAAATAATAGAAATAGCCACACTCTGAGCATAGGAAACCTGACCACTAGAGACTCAAACAGTTATCGCTTCAGGTTTAGAATTAATAAAGGAAGGCATGCTGGCAAAAATGTTGAACTCACAGTTACAGGTAATTTTTTATTAATACATCCAAATGTGAGTACACCTATAAATAAATAATGTTCATCAAATGTTCCATTTATACAATGTAATAATATTTCAGATCTGCAAGTGCTGGTTAATCCTGCATTAGTGAAAGAGGGAGACACTGTGACACTTACCTGCAACACCACCTGCAGTCTGAGTAACAACCCCACCTACATCTGGTACAGGAACTCACAGCCTCTGAGTAACTCACACACAGCAGACAACAGGCTGGTTATAGACTCTGTCAGCATTGAAGATGCAGGTAGATTCTCCTGTGCTGTTAAGGGACATGAGATTCACAGTTCACCTGCACATACTCTCAATGTCAGATGTAAGTCTGTGAGATTGTACCATTCTTTTTAATGATATTTTATAGAACTATAATGTCTGAGAAGACACTAGAAACAAATGTATGGAATGTGGAATAAAATAAATGATTTGCTAAAATGAATTGTTTCTGTCAGATGCCCCAAGAAACACATTGGCATCAGTCCATCCTTCTGGTGAACCAGTGGAGGGCAGTTCAGTGACTCTGACCTGCAGCAGTGATGCCAACCCACCAGTGCACAACTACATCTGGTACAGGAAGACCGGAGATGAAACAGTTCTTCAGGGCACAGGGAGGATGCCGAACCTCACTCTTAACCTCGTCCCTGGTGTGGATGGACTTTATCACTGTGAGGCACGAAATAAAGTTGGCTCAACAAACTCAACCAGAGTCAGGGTCTCCTTGCCAGGTCCAGTGAAGTTTCTTGCTTTCCTTTCCACAAGTGTTGGTGATTTTGGCAACATTGTGAAACATTTTCTACTTCTCTGAATTTCTATATTGATTTATTTTAAAGAGGTTGCAAAACAATGATTTTCTAAATGTTCTCTCTAGATCCTGGCTTGCCCAGAGGAGTCCTTTTTAGTGCTTTGGGGGGCATCTCGGCTGTAGCTCTCCTGCTGGTGGTCATTGTGTGCTGGAGGCAAGAATAATTACAGAGACTTATTTGACATAAAATTATTATTTATATATTAATTTCATATTATATATATATTTATCATATATATATATATATATATATATATATATATATATATATATATATATATATATATATATATATATATATATATGTAGAGAGAGTGAGAGAGAGAGAGATGTAGTTATTTTGTATCTGCACACAATACAAGTTTAAACTTTGTTTATGTGTTTGGAATATACAGTAGGAGACAGAAGACTCAATCAACAAAAACCTCAAGGAGCACACACAGCAACACACAGGTAAACACTGATTATTCAAATGTGTCCCAACTAAATCTAGCACCATAATATACTCCATTACTCCAAATGTAATATATTTTCAGAGGATCAGAAATAAATTGCATTAGAGCATGCATATCCAAGGTTTGACTCACAGGCCCAAAAAGTAACCATTCTATGTATTGTTAGTTATTATCTGGTCTTTTACACTCTGATCCTGTCTACAACGTCTCAACAATCTCTGGCTGTAAACAGAGAGTTCCTGCAGATCACAAAGATGATGAAGATGGTGTCCAGTACGCCAGTGTCCAGTTTAAGCCCAACAAACAGCAGGAGGTGCCCAGCCAGGAGGAGGAAGTCCAGTACGCCAGCGTCCAGTTTAAGTTCAACAAACAGCAGGAGGTGCCCAGTCAGGATGAGGATGTCCAGTACACCAGCGTCCAGTTCAGAAAATCCAAACCAGAGCCCAACGTCCCTCAGCCGCCTCTATCTGGCACATCACAGGAGGAGACCCAGTACGCCTCAGTGAATCTGCAGGGACTCAGTGCTGCCACCCAGTGAGTATTTACTCTCATTACAGACAACTGAACATTTTGTGATCAGTGAAATACTTTGTGAATTTGTTATTGTGTGAATTTTATATTGTGTGTCATGTGCAGGTTTCACTGGATATTGCACTCTACAAGTGGATACTTTGTCTGCACAAATCTTTGCTTGATATGAAAGAATATAAAAATAAGAATGAAAGAATATAGCTGAAAGTGCAGTATTCTTTAGTCAAATTGATTCAGTTGTCAGCAACTTCTCTGGCTTTTAATACAAACATTGGCCTGTTCTGATCTTCAAAAAGCAAACTCTCCAAAAGGAAGAATAAAGAGGATATATATCAAAGATTCTAGAACAGAGCTCTGTTCTAGAATCTTTGATATATATTAATAGTTGGAGACTCATCAATCTGCTTCTTAGTTCAGCACGGCCCATGGTCACCTCCTCACTCATACTTTTTTAACTGTGAGATTCTCTGTTATACTCATCAGAGTGATGCATGTTTGAGTGAAGATTTAAAGTTGACTGAGATGTTCACTGTCCACACAGAACTGAGGATGAGTCTGCGATCTACAGCAATGTCAACAAGAAGTCCAAACCATGAGAGACCTGACCAAATCACCACCCGATGAGTCGTGAGATTTGCAGTGATGTTTATAGTTTTATTGATAAACTAAAGATAGTTTGCAGGCGTCCCGCCATTGGGACCCCCCCCCCCCTTCAACATTCTAAATATTGTTTATGCATCATATTGTTATGTAGCGTAGTCATATTATTGATGAGTAGTGATATTTGCAGTGATGTTTAGTTTTATTGATGAGCTATTTAATACCTCCATGTCTTTTTTTAACCTTGACTGGAAAACGCTTTGATTCAACTCCTGTTATGTTCAATACAAGTGACCTGACATGATCTGACCGAAGTGGCAGTGAGGCTGATCAGTCCAGTATTTGAAATGTATGTGCTGGTCAAGTGTGTGAGACCTCATCATATTATTTAGTCAAGAGACATTTTGATACAAACTTACAGAATAATGCAGTTATATGGTTTCCATTAGTGTGTGTGTTGTGTGTATCACGTTGAGACTGGTGCTTTTGGACCCCTACTCCAACAGTGGACCTACAGAAAATACACTGTGTCCTACGAAGCTTGTTCTCTCCACTACTCACCATAATGTTGCATGTTCTTCACTACAAATGGTTCTGAGTAGCTACCTGTTCTACAGTAGGTCTCTCCAAAGTGCACAGAGAACCTCAGGCGAACAGAATTAATGATTTGTACTGTGTGAACTATGTTCTGCAGAAGACTCTGCTTCCAGTTTTGGAAAGGGAGAAAAACATAGAACCGTACCACAAAGTAGACAAGATTGAACCTTCTGTTCTCCAAAAAATGGGTACATTCAATTTGACAAAGACCAGGCATTATGATCAGGGTGAAGAGGACTCGTATTGAGACAACAAACTTTTGAGATACAGTGTACAAGTTGTATTAGTATTTTTATGTTTGCATATGAATTTTTGCATGTTTTTGTAAAGAATAGTCATTTAAAATAGACTTTAGTTTATATAAAAGCTTACCAATTGTTTTTATGTCATATCCATATGAAAGAGGATTATGTGTAGTTACTTCTAGTTGTGAACTTGTTTGTGCTGTCAGACTGTTTGTGTTTCAGAGATTTACGTTCAATTTCAAATTACGTTGGGAATTTTACCACACTTACATTTAAAAGGTATTTATAGACTTTTTCTATCTAGTTTAGCATTTTTATCAGTAGACCTGTATAGTGTGTTATACTCTGCTGTTGTATTGCCTGTGAATTTTGCTTATTTTGAAATAAATAAATACAATTTGAAATGAGGGTTTTAAGTGATGACGATGTTGATGATGATGATACATGTACACACTCCACACCAAACTCTTTCAATCACTCTTTCTCTTTCCACTTCACAAACGGAAAACTTCTTAAGGCAGAAATGTTGAGATGGTTTGTTCTAATCTGAGTGTCAGCACTATGTGTCGAGTTGACCGGCGTCTCAACTTCCTCCAGTCGACAGGCCCACTGTATCAGTGCAGCACTACTGCCAGATAAAATTGATAACATGGGTGACAGAGCAATGGCAGCAGTACAAATAGAAAGGAAGTAGAAAGTGAAAGGAAAAAAAAAAGATTTTACAAAAATGGGTTCTTCAGAACAATGCCATAGAAGAACCTTTTGCTTCAAAGAAATCTCAAGGTGATATCTCGTAGAACCATTTAAATAAAAGCAAACTGGTATTTCCAATGTGAAGAACTTTTCACTTGATGTAAAGATTCAACGAGTCATGGCTCTTAATGGAACCATATAATCATAAAAAAACATTTAAGCTCCTTTATTTCTTAGAGAGTGGCTGGAAGTGGTTTCAGCTTGTACATGCACAAAGTACTGTATTTGTTATTAAAAAGACATTAGTTATCTAGCTGGCTGATATAACTAGTGGAGCAGCTTATAGCCTACTACTCGTCCCCATGTAAACAGAGGAGAAAGTTGAGTACACCAGTGTCCAGTTGAAGTCCAACAAACAGCAGGAAGTGCCCAGGCAAGAGGACGACGTCCAGTATGCCAGCGTTCAATTCAGGAAGTCCAAACGTCCCTGAGCCGCCTCTGTCTGGCATATCACAGGAGGAGACCCAGTACGCCTCAGTGAATCTGCAGGGACTCAGTGCCACCCAGTGAGTATTTACTGATATTACAGAGACCTTTTACACAGCAGAAATGACATGAGTTATTCTGAGCTAATACAGTTTGCACTAGAATAGGGGATGCTGATTCACAAATGCTGGCAGAAAATGTGAAAGAATGAATATGGCTGGGAGTTTAACATTCTTAAGTCTGTTTTGATAATTTCCATATTATGGTAACCTGAGATGCAGCATATCTGTCATTTAATAAACATTCTTAAGTCTGTTTTATATAAGACCTGAGCTGAAGCATATCTGTCATTTATTATAAACCTCAATCTGCAATAACAGATTGCATTTCCCAACAAGTAAATAAAATATGTTTTAAATGATAATGTTTCATGTTTCAGCAGAACTCATGGTCAAACTCTGGCTTTGTAAGACGTCAAACTCTGACTTTGTAAGACGCAATTGCTAGATGTCAACCTACGCTAGTAATACATTTATCACAGTAAGATTCTTTGATAGATCAGCACGGTAAACAGTTCAGAGTGAAAAGCTGCCACTGACTGAAATGTTCACTTTCCACAGAACAGGGGTTGAATCTGTGATCTGCAGTATAGTCCATGAGCCACAGGGGGTCGTCACTACCACTCTCTGGAGTATAAAATGAATAAACACGTTGGATACTTTTATTTGATACATATAAAGGGGCAGTTCCAGCGTTATGGATGTGACAATTGGACTCATATTGGTAAACAAAATGCCTTAGAGTCGGGGCAAAATTAGTATCAGTCAATTAATTTGCATAACTTTTAATGTAACCTCTGTCCTCTGAATACTGAGAAATCCTCAAATTTCATATAATCAATTTCATCCTAAGAATACAAGGCATTTTATCAGCGTTATGGATGTGACATGAAATGGACACACTTTTGTGAGAGATTACAGGTTTTCTACAAACTCTGTGAATTTTAAAGGAAACTGCCGAAACTATGATATATGTACCATGAAGGAGACTTGAAGGAACACAAAAAGTGTGTTTTTGAAACTATGCGTCATTTTCGTAATGCATTATGTAGGAAAAACTGGCGTTATGGATGTGACGGTTTCACATTATGGATGTGACGTGTCTTAACCAGTCCTCGACAAACTACATAAAACACATAATTAAGTAGTGAATTTTGATATGAAACAATTGAAATGGTAATCATGAAAAACTAGCGATGAAATTATTGCTTCCTCAGTGACCACTAAGATCCACAAGAAGAATCAGGACAAGTCATTTAAAATATAAAAAAGAAATTAATTTTTTTCTTTTAACCTCATCAATTTTGGTCAGTTCCCGGGTTACTGAAACACCAGGGAACATGAAACTTGGTGGCCACTCCCCTAAATAACTAGCCCTACCTGAACCGTTGCACCCAAGATGACAAAATATTTATGGTATGTTAGTCTCAAGAGTCCGCATAAACCTAACCCATACCCACTCATTTGTGATTTGCACACATAAAGTACATGCACGTGCACACACGCACATGCACACACAAGCACATGCGCACACACACACACACACACACACACACACACGCACGCACAGTCGCACACATACAGACAGGCAAGCACACACACACATAAACACATACAGACAGGCAAGCACACACACATGCACAAACACCCACCCACATGAATGCAGACACATAAACACACACACACAGGCACGCATACGCATGTGGGCATGCAAACACATACGCGCACACACACACACACACACACACACACACACACACACATAAACACACAAACACAGGCACGCATACGCACATGCACACACACAGACACACACACACAGACACACACACACACACACACACACACACACACACACACACACACACACACACATAAACACACAAACACAGGCACGCATACGCACATGCACACACACAGACACACACACACAGACACACACACACACACACTCTTATAAACAAAAGCAAACTCACATATGCACACACTCATTTACATGCACATGAGTTACAGGAGATGGAGACAAATTGACAAGCATGATTTATTTTTGCAAAGAGAATATGCAGGACTGAGAGGCGGTCATATTTTGTACCGCTATGCGGTACATCTAGTTTATTGCTGCCCTTACTCCTGTTACTCTGTGGGTATTAGCTACAGACCTGACACTTCAAATGCGGTCATATCGCGTCACATTTAAAATTAAACTGTGTTAAGCAGATGTGAACGGCAGGCTGAACAGATCTGCAACAGAAGGAGGTTGCTATGTTAACTCCAGCTGCAAAGTCAGCCATCTTCACCAGCTAACACGATAATCCAGTTACTGTACAACATTAGTATGACGGTTACAGGAAGATAATCGCTCAGATTTTCGTTATTAGGCCACTTGAAAATAGGCTATGGCTAGGCTAATCACTGGAGGTATTTTATTTTATGTTTGTTTTGCTAATGGTTAGGCAAGGCCTCCCTGTGGTTTTGATCAACCTAATAATCTTTGAAATGTCAGTTGTAAACACTAAGTTGAAATGCGTTGAAACTGACATTCCACCAGAACAGATGTTTTATCGGCTTTGAGGTATAATAAAGTCCCCAGTCTTGTAAATTCACATTATGTAACATCCATAACGTCACATCCATAACGCACCATTAATGGTTTTAAAAGTAAGAAAGGGGCACAATTTGGTCATCACACTTTACATTGATATAAATCAGCTTTGCACAGACACTATGGACATTGTCGCATCAACACTGTATGTGTAGCATACATTTTTCCTATAAAACGTTATGGATGTGACATGGCCATGGAACTTGCTGACTTAAAAACAAAAGCCTTACAAATGTAAGTAGTTGTGCTCTTAAAGGCAATCTGAGCATAGACATTGCTCTACCATTCCCTTGTCAATCTGGAATTTGTCAAATGACACAATTTGTTTGAACATTGGGTCCATTTATCCACTTTTGAAATATGTATAATATTACCATGTAAAAAAAGTTGTTTCTGTATGGTTGCACACCATATTAATGATGTAAAAAGAGTGTCATTCTCCTTCAAATTCAATCAGATCAGTTACAAACAATAAAATATAGACCTAAATGAAGATTTTAACAACAGTTCTATCTGCGTATGCACAACTTTTTTTTCCATGGTAAGGATGACCTTTGCATGGAATTGCCCTATGATAGCAAGTTGGATCTTGTAGATTTGTGGCTGTACAGGCCTTCAAAGTTGACTTCTGATTTGAAAAAAAAGGAAATTCCGCCTATTGGCTTTTTTTGTTAAAACACTTATAAGAGCCCAGAAAATAATCCAAATCTTATTATTACTGATGCATATGTGGTGTTTGATGTTGGCATACATATTTTGACTCATTATGTGATTTTGCTCTTCATTGTGGTTGATAAAATTCAATATTTATGTGCAAAAAAAAAGCTAATTTGAGTTACGGCCAGGAATTTCACGGCGGCCACGACGGCCATGGCTGTTGTAGCCCCTTTCGTTGGCCGTGATGCCCCTTTAAAAATCTGAGGTTTACAGGCCACTGTGGCCTACTGGCCTTGGTGCCCCCTTCTCTCAATATTCTGGTTTGCGTCCGACTAATAGCGTATTTTATTAGCCTATGGCCTGACAAAATAATATTAGCATTCACAGCGCAAATTAATGTAGCGTTTTACGCAGTGGAAAAGTGACAGCGCATGGCAAGAAAGTAAGTGCGTCCAGATTCCCATTCTTCTCAGTTGAACTGCTTGCGAAGTAGCCTACTCATCATACAGGCATAACAAGTATCACATCACATGAAAGAGCGTTTTCTCAGCTTTTAAACGGTGTTAGCCATTTGGTGAACGGTTCGCGAGACAAATAAATACTATGATTAAATTGAATCATAAATTCTAGGATCTGCGCCCATCTCCCTACCCATTCATTTTGGAATACTTAACGAACCCTTCGTTCAAAACATGGCAAATCATATATCAAAATAAACAGCAGACCTTACCGAACACGAAGGTTTAAAGTCCCCTGTACAGTTAGCCATTCCAGAGTATTCCGGCATGCATGTCTCGACATGCATGTCTCCAAGTTTGGGCTTTAAGTTTCACAACGTGTTTAAAGGGAAACTTGGCAGGATTCCCCCCTCTGCTGGAGAAATTGTGCATTATGCTATTTCAAACTGTGGGAAAAGGTAATGATAAAGAACATGGATTTGTTTACAAGCTAGCGAACGGTTAGCATAAGTTTGGCAGAACTATGTGGATGTTACAAGGTAAGAAACACGATTTAAAACTAGTTTCTTGTTTCTCACTTCTCTTTCCGGGACGGTAGTCTCAATGTTGCAAGGTTGGTTTTTCGCCTGAGGACGCTAGGCGCAGCGGGGAAAGTCACCATTTTCACCGGAACAGGTAATTTAACCATCCAAATGATTTCTAAACGGGTTTATTACGTTGAAATAGTTGCCAAGGTCCCCTTTAATATACTTTTTTCCTATGTGATTTCATAACACGCCAAATACAAAATAAATGTTACAAATATCGCCTAGATGTCGGTAACTATTAAAATAGAGGATATACAGCTGACTAAGAGTTTGTTAAAGTAGCCTTAATGATCACAAAATGTTAAGCATGCGCTGAGCTGTGCTTAAATTGTTCAATACATTATTTCATAACAGGCCTAATATAAAATAAATGTTAAATATAGCCTAGATATCTGTAAATATTAGATGATCAGATGATTTACAGTTCTATGTAATATGTCATGTTTCATGTTTTTGTACATACAGTGATGTTTCAGTTTCATGTTATTGTTTCATACAGTGATGCAGGTCTATTGAATAGGCTAAATACAATTTCACTCATTTTTATAGCCTACTACTGTATAGTTAACTTTGGCCTTGGTGCCCTGACATGTGGCCTTTGTGCCCCCCACCAAATATGCCCAACTGAAGGCCAAGTGGCCTTGCCCCCAAAATGGTGAAATTCCAAGCCTGGTTACGGCAATAACTGAATGCAGACCTTATTGATTATTACTATTCTACCTTCCTTACTTTCAATTGCGAGTTGAAATTAATGTTAAATGATGACATACATTAGCCTAGAAATCTAGACGCACCCTAGCGGCAGCCAGGGCTAGTCTAGCAACTCTCCGTTGGCTTGTGAGCTCGAAAAATTAAACTTCTATCAGGCCAATCAAATCGTGTATAGAGTTTGACGTGTTGCCTGAACACCATCCATATGGACCACAGAGTGGTAGCACAAAACCAATACGTCTTACAAGGCGAAAAGGCAGAAAGGCTAGATTCAGCGTTAGCTATCAAGGTAATCGGTCTGACCTAGAAAATATGATTAGGCAAATTAGGAAAGAAACTGACCAGGAATTGAATCGTAATGTTAAACCAATGATCTTGTAACCTACTCTTGAATTAAGTTAACCTGAAAGTGTGGAAGTGGATGAATGTGTTGTAACAGATGATGAACAATGTGCTGGATTACTAAACCAGATTGCCCTGACCTCAGAAATACTTGAATTAAAGAATGGAAAATGAACCATAACTGCAAACAATGACCTCATAATAAATAATAAAGTGCGATGAATGAAGTGTATCAATACAAGTACTTTAGTAGCCTGACATTGTAAAGTTTAGGGAATGATGTACTTAGAGAATGGGTAAAGTACCTTAAACTGTTTAAATGAATGTATTCAGATTGCATTGTGTGAAGAGTTAATGCCATACGTGTTTGTAACCTGTAAGAATGTAACCGATCTCTCTTGATGACTGTAAAAGTGTATATTGTTAAATGTAATGTGTCACATTGTTATAATTGTCATTGAATGTAAACTGTTTATGTAACCTCTGGAAACTATCTGTAAACCTGAATGTAATGTAGCATCTCCGAAATGTAACCCGGAGAAGTAATGTGTGTCATTTTAAATTGTTGGTTAAGATCAGTGACTTCTAGAATGTATTAGCTACCGTGAGAATATTCCCAGCTATATTCCCAGCTACCGTGAGAATATTCCCAGCTATCGTGGGAATTTCTAGAAGGTTCTAAACTGTCGTGGGAAAGTAGGATTGATTTGCTTTAGGAATGTGTGGGGGAGGTCAAGTCTACCTAGTATAAATAGGGGTCGAACCAAATGATCGGGGCTGCTTCTTTTTTTCCTTCCTTCAACTCGTTGGGTTTTTGCTTTATGATGTCGCGTGCGGTTGTTAGAATTCGTCCTCCGAAATTCGTTGAGAAGCAAAGTGTTGGACGTCGTGCCAGGCTGAGTCGCGGACCGAAACACCGTGGAACCTGTTGCAGATATCAGACCTGCTACTCTGACAGAGAGTGACTGCAGAAGACAATCAGCTGACTTTTTCCCCTTTTTGAGGACTTACTTTTTTCCATATATTCTCTTTTTCTCCATTTGTGGATTTACCATTTTTATTGTAATCTCTTCTACATGTGGATTTACCATTTTTATTGTAATCTCTTCTCCATTTGTGGATTTAGCCTACTATTTTCCTATTTTGTGGATTTACTCTTTTTCCATTTTCTACAACATTGTAACCTGCAAGTGGATATTACGCCGCATTTTGTAATATCATCAAAGTGCTGAAAAGTAAAGAACTCATTTAACCTCGGCATCCAATTCTTCAAGCAGTATTTGTGTCTTTTCTTGGTTTTTCTACGAATTCCAGCAGGAGGCAAGATAACTTGACTCTTCTGTGGTTATTCATCTGCTCTGTCCAAGACTTGGGTTAGTTGGACTTTAGTACTGCAGGACGGTAACAAAATCTCCATCCTTATAAAACCTGAGCAAGAAGTAGCCTATAACCTGTGTCTCTAAATAAACTCTAGGGTCAAACATCTTTGCACGTTAGCCAACTGTTCGAGACCTAGGCGTAGTCGCTCCTTATTTCATAAACATCTCAATAAATCCACCACGGAAGCCCGATCTTCCAAGGGGGATATTTTAAAATAGGAGTAATAGGTTATCTACAATAACCTCTAGGGGGTATCGTGGGTCTTAACCGCCTAGGCCTGGGGTTACGTCTGAGAAACGGCTGACGTTGACTAGGTTCTGGGGGTTACCTGCAAGTTGCAGGTACCTGCAGGTTACCTGCAACTTGCAACACAAGTTGTTAGGCGGGCTTAACATAATGATTGATGGCAGAGTTGCAACGGTTTTAACTTGAATTCCCTGCTACTTGAAAACAAGTAGATGGATGTTGCTGTTGGCAAACAGTGTGACACGAGTTAAGCTTTTTTTAAGTTGGCAAACGTTTGAACTAGCCAACTAGCTCCGATAAAGGGAAAACGCATGGGACTCATAGCGCTACTATTGCGTGCAGAGGGAATTTGAAAGATAACCTATTATCCCACCTGGATCTGGCTCGTCAGGTTAGACATACATAGGTCTGCAGTACAAATGTTTTTTAAATTGTAGCTGAAACGAGTACAAAGGATCTTTAATCTATTCATTGAATTCATCATCGTCAGAACAGGAGCACAAAGGATGCCATCTCTATGGCACTTCACTCTGCCCTGTCCCACCTTGACAATAGCAACACCTATGTAAGAATGCTGTTCATTGACTTCAGCTCAACGTTCAATACCATCATCCCCTCCAAACTGATCACCAAACTCAGTGAACTGGGCATCAATACCTCCCTCTGTAACTGGATTCTGGACTTCCTAACAAACAGACCTCAGTCTGTTAGGTTAGATAACCGCACCTCCTCAACTATCACCCTGAACACCAGTGTACCACAGGGATGTGTGCTGAGCCCTCTCCTCTACTCCCTCTTCACCTACGACTGCACACCTGTACATGGCTCTAACACCATTGTCAAGTTTGCAGATGACACTACGGTGATTGGGCTCATCAGCAACAACGATGAGACGGCCTACAGTGAGAAGGTCCAGCACCTAACATTGTGGTGCACTGATAACAACCTGGCTCTCAACACCAAGAAGACCGAAGAGCTCATTGTGGACTTCAGGAAGTCTAAAGCTAGCACACACACCCCCACTCTCATCAATAGGACTGAGGTGGAACGTGTCACCAGCTTCAAGTTTCTGGGTGTCCACATCTCTGAGGACCTCTCTTGTCCCTCAACACCTCTACCCCGATCAAAAAGGCTCACCAGCATCTCTTCATCTGTCTTCATCCATCTGTCTCCTCAGATCCTGGTGAACGTCTACCGCTGCAACATTGGGAGCATCCTCACCAACTGTGTCACAGTATGGCATGGCAACTGCTCTGCCCACAACCGGAAAGCACTGCAGAGGGTGGTGAAAACTGCCGACGTATCACCTGTTCCTCACTTCCCTCCATCGAGGCCATCCAGGGCAAGCGATGCTTGCGTAAGGTGCGCATCATCAAAGACTGTTCTCACCCCAACCACAGACTGTTCACCCCACTCCCCTCTGGGAGGCGTTATAGGTCACTCCGCATCTGAACCAGCAGGTTCAGAGGAAGCTTCTTTCCTGCGGCTGTCACCCTACTGAACTCTAGCTCTGCATCCCGGTGACATTCAACGAACTAAGCCCCCATCACCCTCTGCCCCGCCCCCGCCTGATGCCTCCTTGCCTGTGCCTGTTGAGGTGTCCACGACCATGGCAACCTTGACAGGGACAACAAGGAGGCGGACATCCCCTAGCCCTCCCCCTCCAACTGCACTACCCTATCCCACCCATAGTGTCTATTTATTTACAAATGTACGTAATTACACTTATACTGTACATAGCCATATTCTACTGCTTTTCATCCTGCACATACACTTATTATTAATACTATTGTAATGTTACTGTTTCTGCACTACAATGGTACTGTTACCACACTGCACATAGTTGTACATACTGTACATATCTGTCTATATGGTTCATACTAAATATCCATATTTATTCTGTTTTTCTGTAATATATTCTGTTAATACACTGCATATATCTATATTGTTCTTACTACTACTATAATGGTACTGCCACTACATTACACATACCTGTACATGTTGTTCATACATTGTTCATATTACAGTACATAGCCATATTTATTCTGCTCTTATAAGGTAATTGCTAATACACTGCACATATTTATATTTAATTTATACTACTCTAAACCACCTTCTGCAAAACAACTGTATACTACTATCTACACTGCACTATATTTCTTGTCCTGTCTGCACCACCTGCCTATACTGTGTATATCACATTGCACTTTTCTGCTTTTTTGCACTTCTGGTTTGACGCAAACTGCATTTCATTGTCTCTGTACTTGTTCTCCGCACAATGACAATAAAGTTAAATCTAATCTAATTTAATCTAAAAAATGATCTGCCTCTGTTTTGCCTCTTTACGGATCATGCTATGAATAGCAGCAGCAATGTCTGCAAAAGTTGAGACATTGTTATTGACCTTCTGGACCAGAGACATTCCATCAATGATTGTTGCTGTATTATGTTCATCTGGAAGATTATCTGATAGTGATGCAAGTTTCTGCAAATGCTTTGCA
Organism: Alosa sapidissima; assembly: GCF_018492685.1. Taxonomy (NCBI): domain Eukaryota; kingdom Metazoa; phylum Chordata; class Actinopteri; order Clupeiformes; family Clupeidae; genus Alosa; species Alosa sapidissima. The sequence goes on along the minus strand of NC_055965.1, from coordinate 20,245,901 downwards.
AGTGCTGCTTTAGAGGTTTTCCATGGGGTCCCCTCAGGTGTAGCCAATGACCATGGTTAAGGTCCAAGAGGGGGACAAAAGACTTCTCTCATGTCCAGTCTTTAACATGATGGTCTTGTCATGTGCCTGTGTTTTCTTTTTTGACTCATGCTCGTAAATGTCGTTAAATTTTGCTTTGTCAATGTATCATGGAATTTGTGCTTACAAGTGTGTATCTGACTCCAACCTCAATGTCTTGAACTTGCATCTTTGCCTGTAGTATGAGCCTGAATCAGATCATCCCTAACCTCTTGTGTTGCTTTGCCTGCTGTAGATATGCAAATGAACTCATGTTCCTCTGAAAATGGATTGATCCAATTTCAGTTTCTGTCTCATCAGATCTAACTGTGTAGAATTTTTAAAGCTGTTGTAAATGTCTGTAGATCAAGTCTTGGAAAATAGTTATTATTTCTTTTCAATGGAAATGATTTTAACATCAGCTGAAAGACAATCTTAAGTATGATAATAATAATAATAATAATAATAATAATAATAATAATAATAATTGTACATAATGATAACAATGTGTAAAGTATGAATATTTTCACCAACCAGTTAATCTACATCTCATTCCCACATTCTTACTAGTCAAAAGTACAACTGAAATGTATAATGTAGATCATTTTAGCACCTGTGAAGCAATTACCATAATTTCCCAACTATTAGCTGCAGCTTATACATTGATTTTGCAACATTGCAACATGAAGATTTTTCTTCAGCTATGAGGTTAATACACGGGGGCAGTTAATATGGTATATGGTTTTTAACTTGTATAAAACACTGTCCTGCGGCTTATACACAATACGGCTAATGCACAGGAAATTACTGTATGTATTTCATGTGCCCTGGACATTATGAAATTATAATATTTATGTTAATCTGGGTATGTGGTGATGTCAACAATTTTCATATGGTATTCCTTGAATGTAAAGGTAATATGTGATTGGTAATCATGATGTTTTGATCTCTTGGAATATCTCTTATGGGTAGTTTCAATAAAAAACTAATTTACTGAATTTTGGGGGGGGTGTTTTAGCCTGGGTGTTCCGCCTTGCGCGCGATTTGATTCACGCTGCTAAGGCAGCCTGGAGACCATGGAGCAAATTTTCGCCTGAGATAGGGAACCAATCAGAGAACAGGGGGGAAAGCAAGACGATGATGAGCTATGCACAGACGCATTTGATAGACATCCGTGGCACCCAATAAACGGATCTGGGCATTTTTTTCAAATACGAGAAAATGAACGTTTGGTTCCCAGACCACGTCTCATTGAGAAGTGGTGGCGCTAGCCAGGCTAGGGGTGTTTCCTAATAGCACATTTACAAATAGTAAATACCATAGCAATGCAGACCTATGTAATCATTTGTATTTCAAGTCTCTGCTGGGAGGTAGGAAGGTAGAAATACATTGATTAATGAGGTAGTGGGCATTTCAATTAGTGCTGCAACACGTTGTGTCTCTGAAAACATAGATTTGCTCATTATTACACTTAAATCTTGAATTTGATCAAACAAAATGAAGGGCAAAATCACATAATGCTTCAAAATATGTATGCCAACATCAAACACCACATATGCATCAGTAATAATGAGGTTTGGATTATTGTCTGGGCTCTAATGAGTGGTTTAACAAAAAAAAGCCAATAGGCGGAATTTTCCTTTTTTCAAATCAGAGGTCAACTTTGAAGGCCTGTACAGCCACAAAGCTACAAGATCCAACTTGCTATCATACCATTTTATACTCCAGAGATATGTAACTTTCAGAAATATATAGTGAGAATTTGCCCCCCCCCCCCCCCCCCAAGTGGTAGTGACAGGGTCACCAGAAAAAAAGTTTATGAATCACTGATCTACACCGTTAATGTGAATTCCAAACCATAACAGCAAGACACCTAGAACAACAAGAGATTATGGCCTGATCTCTCCAACGTTGACTACATCCTTAAAGAGACACAATTTCATTTCTTTTTATACTTTAAAATAAAGGCTACAGATTAATTTTGATGCCACCACGGGAAAATGTCCAGTAATTAGACAACACTTTAGCTGCACATCCCATTCCCAATTTTGCACTTGCTTGAACTCAACACAGATAATGACTATGACCTTGGCTATCAGTGCCTTCAACATGGATAACAAACTGCTTTGCTTACAGTATCTTGCTGTCTTTGCTGCAAGCTGTTGTTCAGTTAAAATATGCTGGAGAGTTTGACCACTGCAGACATCCCAGTCTGCAGAAAGTCATTACAGGGAGGTACCCCGAAAAAAAGATACCTAGATACTGGAATACAGATGAAAATGTTTTTAATTAATTTTCTCTAGTCAGTAGTCCACCAAAAGATAGACATTGTAACAATAAAATATGTAGATTACTTTCACTATTAACTGCTTATACTAGCCTTTTTTTCTATATCCCATTGCGACTTTAAACAGGTCTAAGGAGTTTGGTCTTTTCATGTAGCTTTGGCAACTAGCCATCTAGTAATGGCCTGCCTGACTAATATGCAGATGAAATAGCACATGCTAAACTCACCTCAACATGTCATTTGCAATCATTTACAGTTTTTCTCAGTCGCTTTGGTGCTTTTCTCACATCACTATTAACATTTGCACAGCAGTTAGTGCAATTTTCAAAACAATTAGTGCTAACTGCAAAACCTAGTGGATGACCTGCAAAAGCACGTAACTTGCTCAAAATGGATAGTCCATTCCTCAAAAGCAGGTATTCATGTCAATGAAACTGTCAGTGTCATCAAAATGAGAAGTCTTGACACCATCGTTTATGAACAAGATAGTCAAATGGCTTTGTCATGTTTTCATTATGACAGTTCTCTCAGTGTTTTCCTGTGCAAAACAGGGTCAGAACTCAGTGACACTACCTGAACATGCTCAGGACAGCACTATACAGTACTTGTACAGCCATTTGAAAACTACAGTTAAGTTACACATTGCTGTAGTTAGGTGAGTAAGTGAGTACAAGACACTGAATACGTACATTTTTACTGTATATGCTCTTTGCAATTCTACAGCACTGTGACAGAATTTGATAACTAGTTCAACAATTTTGTATGTAATGACTCAAGCAATGAAATGAAGACTATTAGTTTTATTGGGAACGACTATTCAGCATTCATAAGTATAGTTTATTTTGACTGACATGACATAAGCAAATGATAATGTTAAAAAACAGCAGAGAATTGTATGAAAGCAACTGATACATGTCCAAAAGTATTTGCAATTTGTTCAGAGGAAGGAGAAATTGCTATTATGATGTGCACAAATGACTAAATGTTGTGGAGGTTGAACTAATAGTTATGAGAATTTTCATTCTGATCTGAAAAAAGCACCAAAGCGACTGAGAAAAACTGTAACCCGCCATGGACAAGACTATCATTATTACTTTTGTGTAGTCTGATGTGAAATGGGTCTGCCTCTGCCATGACGCTCCTGTTCCTTGCTCCTACACACTGAACTAGTTCAGTTTGGGAGAAAAGAGCCCGCCCACACTGAAAACTGAATGGTTGATTTATTGAAATGGGCTAATCAGGATGCTCTCCGTCTTGCATGTGTTTCATGTACAGGCACACACGCACCACACACACTCTCTCTCTCTCTCTCTCTCTCTCTCTCTCTCTCTCTCTCTCTCTCTCTCTCTCTCTCTCTCTCTCTCTCTCTCTCTCTCTCTTCCTGTCATGTGCACGCTACACTCAGATGCACACGCAATTTGGAGCAAACAGTTACTTCTATACTCTTTAATTTGGAGTATAGTCTCCGGGAGATTCTACCTAATTTGCAGACATGAGGGAGCCGCTAATATGCGGGAGACTCCCGGAACTTTTGGGAGACTTGGGATGTCTGTAGTTGTGGGTGGCTTTAAAGAGATGTAAACATTACAAGGATGACTTTTGTCCATGACTTCTGAGGTCAACCTCCCTTAGGAATCTGGAGTAATAACAGCTTTTCTTATCATGACAGCTTTTTTATTTTCATTCTATGTAATCTATCAAGAATATACTGTTTCACTTGTTTTAGTTATAAAGATAGAGGTTATTTGTCTAAGACAGACTTATTGCTCTCATGCTTGCTAGGATGCTGGTGTGTTTGAAACCTGTCTCCGTTGTTGTGAATAAAGCTTTGTACTCTGCCGTACGGTCGGCTTTCCTGTGCATTACTTTTTGTTTCTTTGTAGAATACCTAATTTTTACCACACTATAATAACTTAAAATACAGAGAATACTGTATCTGACATTGCGAATGCGCCTGGAATTTTTGATATTGCATTATGTAACGTTGTTGATCGGGTTAGATAATGACCTATTTACTCATTTTTTGGGGCGAACTGGGTTGCTTATTATCAGAACTACATGGAGGAACACTTATTATATGTTTGCTTATTATCAGGCTTTGTTCTCAAAATCAGACATGGTAACATTCATATGACACTGCACCTGTGTCACAAACATCAGCCTTTTAAAATGAGTTACCAAAGAAATTATCATTGAAACATACATTTGTTGTGTAAACATTTACTGATACTTCAGCAATGTCAGCTCTAGCAGCGTGAAAATGGCTAATCATGAGGTCAGTGAGGGAGAGAGAGAGAGTGGGAGAGAGAGAGAGAGAGAGAGAAAGGGAGAAAGGCAAAAGTAATTAAGAGTAATTATTTATTTACTATTGAGAGTTACATTTGTGTCTGGAGAAGACTGGGATGGGGAGGACTCCAAGGTGAGAGGAGCAGAACCTGCAGAGAGAAAAGCTCCCCAACAGTTTCCAGGCAGAAAACAAGAAGTGACCACATTAGTCCATCACCATAACAACCAGCCAACTGAGACAACCACAGTCTCACACTCAGGACAAGAAGATGATGATGTCAGATTTCTAAATGTACTCATAAATAAATAAAGTATTTTTTTGGAATTGGAATGTAGCCTAATCATTTTTAATGTATACATTTAATGTTAACTAGTAAACCTATTTGAATGGTCCAGTTAGTACGATGTAAGATGTACAGTAGGCTAAGTACAGTGGGGAGTCTGTAGCAGCTGCTCTTCTGTAGAAAGGCCTCAGTTCACAAAGATCACAGATAAGACAAAAAAAGAAGCGCAGTCTCCGCATCAGTTCTAACAGACACACCCCCCCCCCCCCTCTGTCTCTCACACACACATATACATTTTCATCACTTGCTTATGAAGTTCTCGTAAAGACAGACTCTCTCCCTCCCTCTAAGCAAACCCAAGTAAGTGCAATATTTTACTTCTTTAATCAATAGTTTAAAACAACAACAACAACAACAGTCCAAAATGAAACCGGTATATTTATTCCTGGTTCTAGTTTTGAAAGATAGGAATGTGACAGCTTCTCTAGACTCTCCTGTTCTTAATCTGTACCTCACTGAGAGTGTAAAGATAGCAAGGTGGATCCAACAAAGTGTGTTAGTATTATCCTCCCATTTATATAATATGCAGAATGATAACTGATTTGCATACAGATGAGTGCATGGTAATGCTGACTAAGAGAACAAGGCTAAACTTTACTCTGGCTGACCAATGACCGTGTTTGTTTTACCTTTTTCATGTCATTTTGCATGGATCCTCAGTTAACTGTGTTAACTGTCTTTCCATCGTGCCTGAAACTGTCGCACAGTATAGCACTGCAGGCCTATGTGAGAGAGTGTGTGTAAAAGAATGTGACATTGTGTAATTGTGAGAGTGTAATAGTCTCACCCTCATACACAATATGAGCTAGAAGCAGTTTCCCGTCTGCTTAGCTTACATGAACATGTGACCACATTGCTACACTTCCCTGCACTGCTGCCACTAGAGCTGATGATGCTGAAATATCAGAAGTCTCCCAATTCAGTATAGTTATTTGCATGTAGGAAATGCATGACTGGTGTTCTGCTGGTAAATCTTTAGAAATGTTGGTGTTTGTGATATGGACATTAACATCAAGCAAGAGGGCTGGATTTTTGTGTCTGTTTTGGTGAACAAAGTATGTTGTTCATGCATAGAGATTATATTTATTTCTTAACTTATTTTATGTTTGCATTTGGCTGAAATAACAAGTATTACTCTTGATGGTTCAGCAAACCAGTATGACATGTTAAAACTGCAAACAAACTTGAAAAATAGCATTAGACTTAAGATATGAAGAGGTCTTGGTTACCCTCGTGTCAAAGCATCTTAAGGCACGTACTGTTTTACATAAGGGGAAGTTTGTTTCTGCTCATGTTGGGTTCAGTCACTACATTCATAACACTGAAGGCAATGTAAGCTAATAACAGATGTGTTAGTGAGAACGTTTGAGTGAGTACTTTTACAAATTACACATTTTGGAGCTGGTTTAAAAATCATGATTTAAAATGACCTTTATTATTTTACAAGTAGTAATAAGGAACATCGTCAAGTTCGTACCTCTTAACTCTCACCATTCACCTCTTTTGCTCTCTGCCCAATTTCCATGCAGATTTATATAAAGTACAGTGTGGTAAGACTACCTTGAGTTGAGTTGAGTTTATTCACAATACTACTTCAAACATTACAATAATCCAGTAGGGGTACATAATCAATTGTGTAGAGTGAATGGGTCCCCCAAAGAAGCTAGGAAAGCTTATAGGTGGGGGGCCCATGATTCAAAGGGTAATGGTACAGACAATGGTATACACAGTTACCACCTGTAACCAGATGGTGATGAAGAAATGTGTGCAAAGCGCACCAAAACACATAACATACATACATAACATTACATACACATACAATCATACATCCCAGTAGTCCATGAGGAAACAGTTTTATATTAATATAGGTTAGTAGGAAATTATTTTTTAGTTGTCTTTTGAAGTTGGAGATAGAGGGTAAGTTAACACATTGAGGCCATCATCAATCCTGTTCCAAATCTGCGGCCCCCTTGTTCATGGTAAACTTGTGCAAACAGTTAATCACCCTCTTGAATACAAAAGTAGGAACTAGATTTCAGTTTTTGCCTCCATTAATATGAAATCATTTTAATTCCTGTCTCCAAAGGCTTATCTTTTTTTGAAGGTTGACGCAGACATGTCATTCACAAAAGGCCCTGTGATTCTCACTACAGTTTTTTGCCTTTTATCAGGTAATCCTGCCATATATTTATTTATATTCTTAGGGCTGAGCTACACCAGGCGCGTAACTGAAGCGTTCCGTTCACGTTGCGTCTGCTGCAACAATTAGCTTCCATTATAATCAATGGAAGTAGCTACACCAGACGTGACAGTGGGGCGTACGTTTGAAAAAAATAGACCATTCATCTAAAATGGATTTTATGCGTCGCGAACGGAACGTTTCAGTTACGCGCCTGGTGTAGCTCATACCTTATATCTCAGGGCTGAGCTCTGAGGGCCTTCTCTTCTCTAAGTTAGTTCCCCATGTGCATCAAAACCAAAATGTGAACGAGTTTAGATTGTGAACTCTCTTCATAAATTGCAGAAGCTGCATCTGACCACCCTATGTGACTAATCTCAAAGTGATGGTCATATATCTACAGTGTTATACTGTTTACAAGGCTATGAGCAGATAGTACACTTTTCCCACAATGCACTTTACCCTATTGCAGCCAGTAACTGCTGCCAAATCTAAATTCTAAGGCAAATCTTCAGTTGTGAAAGGTCCATTAGCAGTGATGCTTTAACCTCTTTCTATCATGTGACCAGGTGCCCTTGGTCAGAATGACTGGGGTGTGACGTATTCCTCTACCAGCATCTGTGGTTTAAAGGGGTCATTTGTGGACATTCTCTGCACTTACTCATATCCAAGTGGTAGTCAAATAAGTGAAACATTCTGGCACATCAATTGGTCGCCAAATACACCAACAGACTTGAGTCTGGATTCCAGATATCAGGGGCGTGTGGAATATCTTGGTAATAAAGTGAACAACTGCACCCTACGAATCAAGAATCTGACAGAAGGTGATGTTGAAGAAAAATACAGATTCAGGTTTATAACTGATGGACCAAAAGAGAGATGGAGTGGAGTTGAAGTCTCTCTGACACTGACAGGTTAGTGCTCTGGAAAATTAAAATAAATATATAAAATATTTAAGTTTGTTGCAGTGAAATAATAGCTTAATTTTCCTATATGACAATAATGACCTGAGTCCTTTTTTCACAAAGACCTTCATATAACAGTGAGTCCAGAATCAGTGAAAGAGGGAGAGAAGGTGACACTGACCTGCAGCAGCACCTGCAGTCTGAGTAACAACCCCACCTACATCTGGTACAGGAACTCACAGCCTCATAAACACACAGCAGATAACAGGCTGGCAAAAGACTCCGTCAGCGCTGAAGATGCAGGCAGATACTCCTGTGCTGTTCAGGGACATGCGATTCACAGTTCACCTGAGATGAGTCTCAGTGTCAGATGTAAGTGATTCATACCATTCTTTATGATTATTTCATATTACTATAGCATCTGAGAAGACACTAGAAACACATGCATGGAATGTGAAATAAACATAAATGATTTGCTGAAATAAAATGTTTCAATCAGATGCTCCAAGAATAGAATGAAATAGAATAGCTTTTTATTGTCAATGTATATAAAACACAATGAAATTTGCTCTGCTGCCTGAATCTTAAGACAGTAATACACAATCAGACACACAGTCCCACTCATACACTACATGTAAAAAACAGTAATAAATTGTAAAAAAAAGAACACTCGCCCGCTCTCTCTCTCTCTCTCTCTCTCTCTCTCTCTCTCTCTCTCACACACACACACACACACTCTTACCATACACACATACACATACATACACCCACAATACACATTGTGCAAGCATCCAGTCAAGGTATCACTATGAAAAATCAGCAGCATTAAAACAAGTAGTCTCATTATTGCGCAAGATGTCCCATTATAGCACATTAATGTTTCATTTTGTTCAGTTCTCTGATAGCCCTTGCATGAATGTTTTTCAGTCTGAAGGTGTGCATATTCAGTGCTTTGTAAGGCCTTCCAGAGGGTAACAAAAAGAACAGGGAATAACATGGATGAGATGAATCCTCTGTGATGATGTTGGCTCTACGGAGGCAACGAGTCCTGAACATGTCCTCCAGAGAGGCCAATGGGAGTCCAGTGTTTTTATGATCCTTTGGAGTGTTTTGCGAACTCCCTCAGTGCAGTTTGTATACCAGGCTGTCAGGCAGTATGTAAGGACACTCTCTACTGTATGCAGCATTGGTAGAAGGCTCTGAGCAGCTCTACAGACAGGTGGCTCTTCTTCAGTGTTTATAGGAAATAGTGCCGCTGCTGCACATTTTTACAAGGGTCGAGGGGTTCATTGTCCACGTGAGGTCATCACTAATGTACAGTAAGTCCCCAGAAACTTGAAGCAGCCAACCCTCTCCACCTCCCTCTCCCCTGATGGCAAGAGGAGTGTGGTCCTGCCGTTGTCTCCTAAAGTCAATAATGAGTTATTTTGTGTTGTTGGTGTTGAGTGTGAGGTTATTGAGTTGTTTTGTGTTGTTGGTGTGAGTGTGAGGTTATTGAGTTGTTTTGTGTTGTTGGTGTTGAGTTTGAGGTTATTGAGTTCTTTTGTGTTGTTGGTGTTGAGTGTGAGGTTATTAAGTTCTTTTGTGTTGTTGGTGTTGAGTTTGAGGTTATTGAGTTCTTTTGTCTTGTTGGTGTTGAGTGTGAGGTTATTGTCCATACATCACTCTGTCAGCCTGTTTTTTTCCTCACAATGAATGGGTTTCATTGTTGTTTGAAATCAAACCCACCACTGTTGTGTCGTCTGCAAATTGAATTAAAGTGTTTGTTGGGTTCGTGGAAATACAGTCAAAAGTGTACAGTTGGCAACACTGTACTTACAGTCATGCTAATAAAGCAACCTTGAATTGAATTGAATAGAGCATTGGGCTCAGGACACAGCCCTGCGGCACCCCAGTGTTGATGGTAAGACTTGGAGAGAACTGTGTACTAAGTCTCTGACTGTCTGTTGGACAGAAAGTACAAGAAGATTTGAAATAGATTTGTACAAGTAGTATCAAGTCAGAATATTACAACGATCCGCGCTAAAGAGAGTGGATTATTTTACTGTTAGGCTGAGAATGTGATCGGACAGAACAGACCATTAAGTGCTGAACTTGAAATACACAGACACATTTAGAGACAACATAGCAACATTTAAACCTGCCTATACAAGTGTTACCTATGTATTATGACCATATATTTGTTAATTGTTTTGTGAAATTCAAATAACATTTTGTCAAATATCTACCTACTGCATGGTGTTAAAAAATCAACACCGATTTCTCTGCTGTGATCAGATTTCTGTGTTTATATATAGATGCTCCAAAAAACACCTCAGTATCAGTCAGTCCCTCTGGTGAAATAAAAGAGGGCAGTACAGTGACTCTGACCTGCAGCAGTGATGCCAACCCACCAGTGCACACCTACACCTGGTACAAGATGCTCGAAGGTCTTTCTTCACAAGTTGGATCAAATCAGAATTACAGCCTTGTCAACATCAGCTCTGAGCAGAGTGGACTCTACTACTGTGTGGCTGTGAATGTGATTGGGAAACACAATTCTTCAGCAGTACAGATAAATGTAACATGTAAGTGTGGAACTTGAAATTAGAGGTCTGCACTCCCGCGGTAGACCCGCAGGACCTGCGGGTCCCGACGCAAAAGAGTGCGGCGCGGGACAACTTTTGAAAGCTCTTTGCGGGACTGGGTGGGATGAGAGAGGTGCGTTCGCGGGTGCGGGACAAACCGATGATTCACTGCACTACCGCAAATTAAATATGTGCTTAACATTAAATATGGAAATGATTAAAGTAGTGTTCATAACTATAGTTCAGCTGGATGTTCTGTTAGGCAGCATTAAAAAAGGGGTTTAAGCATAACTGACGGATAGCAGGCCTAGGCTATAGCCTATATTGTCGTTTACGTAGGTTCAATTTGTTCCTTGTGCTCATTGTCAAAACTCGAAATCAAAAGCATGACAGAGGAAGAGGGCACCAGACTAGGCCTACTAGACAGATAGATAGATAGATAGATACTTTATTGATCCCCAGGGGAAATTTAAGGTCTCAGCAGCAGCATACATACAACACAAACACATTCTTTCTTTAACAGCAGAAAGAGTAATTAAAGTATATAATATAAAAACACAACTAAGCAGTAAGGACAGTAGAAGATAAAGAATATGCTAAATATACTAAAATACAAATTATACTAACACTTAATACAATATATAAAAATATACTAAAATACAAATTACAAAAATACAATTTATACTAACACTTAATCTAAATCAATTCTAAAAACAGTATCCACATAGTGGTGATTAATAAATCAGAGGCGCTTGCAATGACTGAGGCAGGGACTGAGCCTGTGATTCTCTGTGCATAGTAAGGTATGGTAAGGTGCTCTAAGGTGCTCTGTGTGAATGAATGAATGAGTGTCATGGTGGTAGTGCAATGGTGATAGTGGTCATAGTGATAGTGCAAATGAGTAAGTCAACAGTGCAACAATGCAGAAATAAAGTAAAGTAAAGTCTATATATCTATATATTTAACTATTTAAGAAAAAGTATAAGTGTGGCCACAGTTCGGCTGTGGTATGGAGGGGGGGGGGGGTTATGCATATGTGCTAATGTGCTAATATAGCACGCAAACAGTGAGGCATAAAGACAGTGGTACAAGTGGCTAGTGGACAGACAGTACCAAATATGGAGGGGGTGAAGAGGCAGACAGACTATGCAGAGAAGTCTATCTCTCCTCTTCCCTTAAGTGAGGCATTGAACAGTTCAATGGCCCTGGGGACAAATGACTTTCTCAGTCTGTCAGTCGTGCAAGGCAGTGAGCGAAGTCTCCAGCTGATCAGGCTCTTCTGCTTAACAATAGTGCTGTGGAGTGGGTGACACTCATTGTCCAAGATGTTGATCAGTTTGTTCAGGGTCCTTTTGTCAGATAGTGAAGTGATGCACTCCAGTTCAGCTCCCACCACAGAGCCAGCTTTCCTTACCAACCTGTCAATTCGCCCCACATCCTTCTTCCTTGTGCTTCCTCCCCAGCATACTACTGCATAGAAGAGGACGCTGGCAACAACAGACTGGTAGAACATCCTGAGGAGCTTACTGCACACATTGAAGGACTGCAGCCTCCTCAGGAAGTACAGCCTGCTCTGCCCTTTCTTGTAGAGTGCATCAGTGTTGGCTGACCAGTCCAGTTTAGGAGACCCAGATCCAGGTGGAGACCCAGATACTTGTAGGTGCTAACCACCTCCACATTGACCCCATCAATGTGGACTGGTAGCAGAGTGGGCTTAGACCTGCGGAAATCCACCACCATCTCCTTGGTCTTTGAAGTGTTAAGTTGAAGATGATTGAGTTTGCACCATTGCACAAAGTCCTCCACCAGGCTCCTGTACTCCTCTTCCTGCCCGTTCCTGATACACCCCACAATTGCAGTATCATCAGAAAACTTCTGCATGTGGCATGACTCGGTGTTGTAGCAGAAGTCAGATGTGTACAGGGTGAACAGGACTGGAGAGAGCACAGTTCCCTGTGGCGCTCCGGTGCTGCAGATCACAGTGTCAGAGAGACAGTTCTTCAGTCTGACGAACTGTGGTCGCTCGGTCAGGTAATCTGTAATCCAGGTTACCAGGTGAGCGTCCACACCCATCTGCAAGAGCTTGTCTCCCAATCTGAGGGGCTGGATGGTGTTAAAAGCACTTGAGAAATCAAAGAACATGATTCTCACAGCACTTTTCCCCTTGTCCAGGTGGGAATGTGTCCTGTGTAGAAGATAAGTGATGGCATCGTCCACGCCCACTTTCTCCTGGTAAGCAAACTGTAACGGGTCTAGTGCATGGCGTACCTGGGGTCTGAGCATGCCTAAGACCAATCGCTCCATTGTCTTCATCACATGTGATGTAAGAGCGACAGGTCTGTAGTCATTAAGCTCACTAGGGTGTGGCTTCTTAGGGACAGGGGTGAGACATGATGTCTTCCACAGTGTTGGAACTTGTCCAAGGCGTAGGCTCAAATTGAAGATGTGCTTCAGTGGCTCCCCCAGTTCAGCAGCACAGGCCTTGAGTAGCCTTGGGCACAGTCTGTCAGGCCCAGCTGCTTTATTACTGCGCAATTTCTTAAGTTGGACTGTCACTTGATCTTTTGTAATGGTGAGGGGTGTAAGGGGAGGGGAGGGGGAGGGGTGCATCTGGGATCTGTGTGTCTGATGGATGTTGACTGAGGTCGTTCTCACCTCATTGTTCATGATCGCCATGTGGGGGAGGGGTGCAAAATCCAGTGATGGTGGGGGTACGATAGCCTGTGATGATGGAGGTGAGTGTTGCGCTGGTATTGAGGGGGTGTGAGGGTGGGGGCTGGGGGATGGTGGACAGACCACCGCCATTGGAGCTGGAGCAGGGCAGTCAAACCTGTTGTAGAAGTGGTTCAACTGGTTCGCCCTGTCCAGGTCCCCCTCCACAGAGCTGCTGTTCTTCTTCAGGCCAGTGATAACCTTCATGCAGTCCCATGTCTCCTTCAAGTTGTTTTCCTGCTGCTTCTGTTCCACCTTCTATCTGTAATCCTCCTTAGCTTCCTTCAGCTTGAATTTGAGTTCCCCTTGCACGCGCCTCAGCTCTGCCATGTCCCCCTCTCTGAACGCCATCTTTTTTCTTGTTGAGAAGGGTCTTGACGTTGCTGGTTATCCAAGGCTTGTTGTTGGGAAAGCAGCGTACAGTTCTGGTGGGAAGAACAATGTCCATGCAGAAGTTCAGGTAGTCAGTTGTGCACTGTGTGACCTCCTCCAAGTCCTCTCCATTCTGTAACACACTCCAGTCAGTACACTCGAAGCAGTCTCTCAGAGCCTCATCCACTTCGGGTGTCCACTTCCTGAAGGTGCGTGTGGGAACTGGTAGCCTCTGTACTTTGGGCTTGTACATTGGCTGGAGATGAATGAGGTTGTGGTCTGACTTTCCCAGTGGGGGGAGAGGGTTTGCACTGTATGCATCCCTCACGTTTGCATACATGAGGTCTATTGTCCTGGTTTTCCTTGTAGGGCAGTCAACATACTGGTAAAAATTCATGAGTGTGGAATCCAGTGTTATGTGATTGAAGTCGCCAGAGATCACAAAAAAGGCGTCAGTGTGTTGGGTTTGAAGCCTTGCGATTGTGGAGTGGATGACGTCACACGCTGTATCCGGGAGAGCTCGAGGTGGAACGTAAACACAGACAGCAATTGCGTGCGAGAACTCCCTCGGCATGTAGTACGGACGGAGACTAACCGCTAATAACTCCACATCCTTACAGCATACAGTCTCCTTTACTGTTACATGTCCGGGATTGCACCATCTATTGTTAATGTACAGCACCAGTCCGCCTCCCTTCTTTTTACCAGAAAGTTTACAGTCTCTGTCCAAACGAGCTACACTGAAGCCAGGCAGCTCAACGTTAGAAGTGGGGATATGGCTTGTTAGCCACGTCTCCGTAAAGCATAACACTTCAGTTGTTAGCCTACATTGTACAACAATGTAGCCTACATTGTAGCCTACAATGTAGCCTACATTCAGGTACATCAGTTGTTAGCCTACATTCAGAACCAAGAAACTGACATCTGGAGTCTTTCTCAGGTGTGTGCTCCTTTCGTGAGACAGAAAGAAAAACTGAATAGGCGATCCCTCCTGCATGCGGGCTTTAGCGGGCGGGAGCGGGACAGAATGACTAAAAATGACACATTAATGCGGGAGCGGGACAGAATATTGCGGGAGCCGGCGGGCGTGGGACTGAAAAATCAACCTCTACTTGAAATACACAGACTCTTTTAGAGACAACATCTAACCTTTGAACCTTTAAACCTTATCTGCCCATACAAATATTTTGTTTTATACAAATAATATATTTTGTGGCCCCACTGTCGACTTCAAGGCAGCTAGGATTAGGATTAGGGTTAGGATTAGGGTCAGGGTCAGGGTTAGGATTAGGGTCAGGGTTAGGGTCAGGGTTAGGCAAGGCAGCACTGCCTTGAGGTCGCCAGTGGGGGCCCAAACCACCATCAAGCGCCAATACATGTGTTACCCAGGTGGGGTAACATCCATTTGTGGATGTCCACTGTGAGCACTGTGCTACTACTGTTACGTGCTGCTACATTACGTTACTACAATAAGTTGGAGATTCAACCTACAGTATCAGACAGTAGGGTTGCATATGTGACTTCATAATGCAGCTGATGAGATGTTGTGGGGATCGACAAGACTTCAACAACTGTGAATTTTAACATTCTTCCCTATGCTTCTGAAATCATCAAATCATTCATGAAATCACACAGTAATTTAGAGTAACTGAATTAGAGTAATTGACATTTAGAGTGACAGTAATTTGTCAGCAAAACATTGCTTTTCTAAATCTTTCTCTCTAGATCCTGGCTTGCCCAGAGGAGTCCTGTTTAGTGCTTTGGGGGGCATCTCGGCCGTAGCTCTCCTGCTGGTGGTGGTAATGTGCTGGAGGCAAGTTTTATAACTTTATATTGGTTTATTGTGAATAATTACGGAGACTTATTTTACAGAATAAAACTTATATTGGAGAGAGAGAGAGAGAGAGAGATGTAATTATTCTGTGTCTGCACACAATAGTTTAAACTTTGTTTATGTGTTTGGAATATAGGAGACAGAAGACTCAATCAACAACAACCTCAAGGAGCACACACAGCAGCACACAGGTAAACACTGATTATTCAGATGTGTCCCAACTACAGTCATGTGAAAAGGTTAGGACACCCATGCTAAAGTTGACTAAAAAGAGGGGGAAAAAAATCATCTTTTGGAATTTGATCTTAATGCAGAGCATTTAAATTAAGGCATATTTACCGTGACCGTTTGTCTGACTGGCAGGTGTCTTGCTATGGGCATGAGTAAGTGCAGTGCCAAATTTGACGTTGTTTGAATAAGAAATGCAAAAGATATCGTTAAATATATATCGGTAAAAGAAGCACATTGCCTTTCGCCACTAGCCACTCCCCCTCCCACACACCACTGTAGGCTACTGTACTGTAAGCTACAAGTGAGGATAGAAGCAGGGCTTTGGCAGAGCTGGATCAGTGTAGGTTACACGGGTAAAAACTTAACATGTCTGACCTCAACAATAAAGTGAAC
Source organism: Alosa sapidissima (assembly GCF_018492685.1). NCBI lineage: Eukaryota > Metazoa > Chordata > Actinopteri > Clupeiformes > Clupeidae > Alosa > Alosa sapidissima. The sequence goes on along the minus strand of NC_055965.1, from coordinate 20,229,734 downwards.
TTCGCGGATTTTGCAACAACACTCCAAGACACACAGGTATGCAGTGGCTCTTCAAAATGACGTAGAAAATGATGTGCAATAAATGGACACTTCGAATAGCCTAGGCTACTTTGGACTGTCTTTAAACTTTGAATAAGCAAACAACATTTTCAACTGCAAGGTCCTAAATTGAAACGAGCGATAATGGTCCCGAATTAAAGAACGTCTCAGAATGCCACACATGCAAAGCATAACCAGCGACAAGTAACGAGTGGCAGACAGAGTGTGATGTCACTTATAGGCCACCAGAGACTGTTTTTGAGTCACACTGTTGCAAATTTCATATGATGCATCATTTCACAAAATGGTTTGTTTTCTCTATCATCAAGTTATTCAATAGGCTAAGCATATAGCCTTGACTCAAAACAGCTGTTAGGATTATGTAATTTTTATTTGTAAAAAGTGCCATGCTTAAATTCTGCTCACTTCACATTTATTATATTATTATATTATCTGTAGGCCTATTCATTATTGAATGCTTACCTGGAATTATGTTTTTCCCTATTCTATTTTCAAAGCAGACCTACCTGCAGGCATGTAATAAGGCTACAGGAATAGCATGTTTGAACGGGCACTGCACTAGTTAAGATAAATGTCAAAAGATGGTTTTTTTTTAGTCAACGTTAGCATGGGTGTTACGACTGTAAATCTACAGTAGCACCAAAATATAGTGACTCCAAATGTAATCTAGTGTGGGCCCCCCTGTGTTAGAGCATTCTACAGTATGTATTATTAGTTATTTTCTGGTCTTTCACAGGGACACTCTGATCCTGTTTGCAACGTCTCCACAATCCACATGGTCTCTGGCTGTGGACAGAGAGTTCCTGCAGATCACAAAGATGATGATGAAGATGATGTCCAGTACGCCAGCGTCCAGTTTAAGCCCAATAAACAGCGGGAGATGCCCAGCCAGGAGGAGAAAGTTGAGTACGCCAGCGTCCAGTTTAAGTCCAACCAACAGCAGAAGGTGCCCAGCCAGGACGAGGACGTCCAGTACGCCAGTGTTCAGTTCAGGAAGTCCAAACCAGAGTCCAACATCCCTCAGCCGCTTCTGTCTGGCACATCACAGGAGGAGACCCAGTACGCCTCAGTGAGTCTGCAGGGACTCAGTGCTGCCCCCCAGTGAGTATTTACTCTCATTACAGACAATTGAACATTAGTGATCAGTGAAATACTTTGTGAATTTGATATTGTACTCTACAAGTGGATACTATGTCTGCACAAATATTGGCAGGAGATATAAAGGAATATAAAAATAAGAAAGAAAGAATATAGCTGAAAGTGCAGTATTTTTTACAGTAAAATTGATTCAGTTATCAGCAACTTCTCTGTCATTTAATACAAACACTGGCCTGTTTAAATCTTCAAAAAGCAAATTCTCCAAAAATAAGAGTAAATGTTGAAAAATCAATAAAGATTGCATTACAAAAAAAGAAGAGTAAAGAGGATGTTATATAAATAGTTGGAGACTCATCATTCTGCTTCTTGTGTCTCCGAAGCTTGTTCTCTCCACTGCTCAACATAATGTTGCATGTTCTTCACCACAAATGGTTCTGAGTAGCTGCCTGTTCTAGGTCTCTCCAAAGTGCACAGAGAACCTCAGGCGAATATAATTAATGATCAGCACTCTGTGAACAATGTTCTGCAGAAGACTCTGCTTCCAGTTTTGGGAAGGGAGAAAAACATAGGCCAGAACATAGACCAGAACTGTACCACAAAGTAATGAGACGAACCTTCTGTTCTCCAAATGGGTACATTCCATGTGCCAAAGACCAGACAATATGATCAGGGTGAAGAAGACTCGTTGTATTGAGATAACAAACTTTTGAGACACAAAGTGTACAAGTTGCATTAGTATTATTATGTTTGCTTTTCAATTTTTACAGTGATTACTTGAGTATGTTGTTGTAAAGAATAGTCATTTAAAATAGACTTTAGTTTATTTAAAAATATTGTTTTTATATAATATCCTTCTGAAAGAGGCTATGTGTAGTTACTTGTAGTTGTGAACTTGTTTGTGCTGTCAGACTGTTTGTGTTTTGGAGATTTGTGTGTGTGTGTGTGTGTGTAGAATTTTTTATATTTTGTTTAGCATTTTTATCAGACCTATATAGTGTTGTATACTGTGCTGTTGTATTGCCTGTGGGTTTTGCTTGTTTTGAAATAAATAAATTCAATTTGAAAGGAGGGTCTGAGTTAAGTGATGATGATGATATGCACACACTCTTCACCAAACGCTTTCTCTTTCCATTTCACAAACAGTCCAGCGTCCAGTTGACCGGCGTCTCAACTTCCTCCAGTGGACAGGCCCACTGTATCAGTGCAGCACTGCTGCCACTACTGCCATAGCTTTACTTAGACCAGAGCAGGGTTGTTTCATAGAAGTTAAAATCAATACAGACTATTCAGTTATTTGTGTTGTTGATTCAAGTTGTTCTTCTCTAATATTACATATATTGCTGTTGTAAAATGTGATATGGAAAAAAAGTCAAATTCTCTCAAGCAAGGGGGGAGTGTTGTCTTTGGCATGAGGAAGGTGAAGAGAAAAAAATAAGTTAGCATTTATTTATCGGTTCTTTTATGTATCAGCTGGATACAATCGTGATGATGTCTAATGATCAATTCCTGTACATGACCACAAGATGGCGTCCTCCTCTTAGTCGTCAGTTTTCAGAGGAAACAATTATGTCGTTTCCTTATTTGGGTTTTGGGTTGCCAGGTTTTAGCCTATGACAAAACGGTTGAAATTGAAACTACGTGATCGTGTATGTGTAGGGTGTATTTCATACACAATCTGGCAACTTGAGAGATGTCAGACTAATAGAAAAAATTAATGGATCAATGATTTTAAAATGAAGTTTGATGACCATGCAAATTACGGGAGTTTTCCGGGAGAAATAACAAAACGGGAGGGTGCTGGGAGATGACCTTGAAATACGGGAGAACCCGGGAAAAACGGGAGTGTGGACAGGTATGCACGATCCTCTTTTACGTCCTTATATAGCAGCTGGGCTTACTTTAATTGACAGAGCATTATCAGCGTCCAGATAATGGGTGTTTTTATATAACCTTAATATGACGACTGAGCTGAATTTGACTCCAGGCCTAATGCTACAACATACCCATATTAAGCGCCACATATTATTGATATAACACATCGCGGCTCTGTTTTGGCTCTTCTTGGCATTCATGGTGCACTAATATGACTATAGCCGATTCGGTCATATGTTGTTTTTTCGCCAAATGTGCACACTATGGGCACTATGAAGACACATATTGGGAGATACTCCAAAGCTGCGTGTTAGCAAAGACATGAGCAAAAAAGTGAATTGTCTCCCGCGAGGCGAGAGAGACATGAGGATCCGTTCCAAGCGTGTCACAGGTGGCGATGCGACGAGGCGGGCACAGGCCGCGCGATGGCAGCGCCGAGAGGGCGTGAGGAACGCAGACAGCCGCTAAGTGGGTGGCCGAAAGAGGAGGGGAGGATTGCTGCTCATTCACCCAGCAGGAGTCACATATGGCGATATGGGTTACAACTATATAGCCTACTATAGCATACAATCAGTAGCCTACTTCTGGTTGGTCTAATGAACAACGACTTAATGTTCATAGGCGTATTGTTTTTGTTGTCGATCAATACCCACAATTTTTTGGATCTTCCAGTTATTCTGTGTTTGACAGAACTGGACATATCATGTTTAATTGTGACTGTTTATTATGGCTATTATAATAAAACACTGAAACCGAATCAATCCTCTGTTCTCATGTTCTTTCTTCTTGTAGAAGAATTAAAACAGGTAGGGCTACTTAGAGTATTTCTTTTCAAAACCCATTGTATTTCACATCTCCCTCATTAAATCTGTGTGTGTGTGTGTGTGTGTGTGTGTGTGGTGTGTGCAGTGTGTCTCATACAATCTGTCCAGTGTCAAAATCTTAAAGTTATGGAATAATCAAATCTTGGGATGTGTTTTCAATTTACCCACGTTACCTCAAACGAGGTCAGAACCCCCTCGTTTCCCCCCTCATGATTTGAATTTTGTAGATCCCATTCATCAATGTTCTGCATCGCTATAGACAAACCTTCTCATTGCTCTGTAGTCTCAACATAACGTGTCAGGGCTGAAAGCAGTCAGCAACAGGCACCAAATCAGAAATCTTTTTCTTCAGTTCTGGGATAGGGGTGTGTGTGTGTGTCTGTGAGGGGGGGTGCAATGTGAAATTGAAACCAGCTGAGAAGTCTACAGCTACAATGGCAGTGGGTCTGGATGTTAAAAAGAATCCCGACACTGTTATGCTCAAGAAATATTCAATAAACACGTTTAAATATTTCTTGCAGAGCATACAACAGTGTGTGGATTCTTGGTCACTTCCAGATTCATTCCTGTTTATTCCAACTGTGTGTTTGAATGTCTGTGGCTTGTCTCCCCTTTTCTGTATTACAGTTGATCAGTTCTCACACATATTTCAGACCTTAATTCATCTCTGTGTTTTTCCTTAAGATGGAGCAGTGACCAGCAAAGGTCAAGAGGTCATAGGTCACACAGTGAAGACCATGATTGGAAATTCAAAATGTAGCCTACTGTGTATTCCATGTTTTGCCCTTTAGAGAGTGTGGTGGGTTATCCTGTACATATTCTGTGTGTCTGTGTTTATTTGTTTGTTTGTTTAGATACTTATAGATACGTATAGAGGTCAGAGTGACCAGTCAGCCAACCCCAGCCAGAGATGACCAAGGTGATTTCAGCAGAGAATCTAATGAATGTATAAAATGTACCCTGTGGATCACTCATTGATGAAGTATAAATTGGTTCATTAAAGAAAATAACTGCCTAGGGTATATTCAGCGTGACTTTCCTTATCACATGAGTGTTGAGTGGGTGTCCTGGATAGATACATTTTAGTGTTCTTATTATAGCGGATATAGACATATAGGTTCTCATTGATCTGGCGTGGCCACACTAACACTTCAAACAGGCAGAGAGACAGTGGGATGAGAGAGAGAGAGAGATGAGAGAGACAGAGAGATGAGAAAGAGAGACAGAGGGATGAGAGAGAGGGGAGAGAGAGAAAGAGACAGAGGGATGAGAGAGAGAGAGAGAGACAGAGGGATGAGAGAGAGGGGGGAGAGAGAAAGAGACAGAGGGATGAGAGAGGGGGGACAGAGGGATGAGATAGAGAGAGAGAGAGGAGGGGTGGTGAATCTGGATTGCAACACACAATGTCCAACTTTCATCCATTTATTAAATGTGGGAGAGAAAGAACAGGGCATAGTGGAAAATCCATTTTAATACCCCAAATTCTCTCTTGAACACACACACACACACACACACACACACACACACATATTTCTAAAGTCTCATAATGGCCCTCCAAATCGTACAGTCACACATCATAATGAGTCGCGACTCTTCTTTACAGCTCTTCTGAGGCTCCCTTTCACACACACACACACACACACACACATATGCTTTCTTTCTCTTGTTTCTGAGAATAATGTGGTGTTATATTGCCCGGTTTCTCTCTGTTTCTGTGTGTGTATTTGTATGTGTATCCATGGCAATCCATCTTCTCCTGGACTTTCTTACACACAAATACACAGATACACACACACACACACACACACATATGGAGAGAGGGGGGCCCCTTAATGTTATATTACCTGTCGCTGTGCCTGCGCATTGATCGGACTCCCCTGTGCCTACTATCTAGTCTATTACCTTGGGCATCGCACTCAGCGCTGGTGTCAGATAGTGGAGGAGACAGCATTAAAAGTCCTCATTGATCCCCCGCATCCGGCGTCGCCACAACACCACTGATGGATGGATGCTGTCACCACGGTGACTGTTCACTGTTTAGCCAATAATCGTTAGGATGCTCAGATATCCGAGGTGGGTGGAGAGGGTGGTGTTTGCTGGAGGTGTCTGTGTGTGTGTGTGCGTGCGTGTGCTTGGTTTTGGGATTTGAAATTACGGGTGAAAGGATGGATAAATAGTGGTCAACTGTCTGATGTCAAAATGGGGGATGTGCAATAGGGACTACTAGCAATATCATGCAACATCACCTTGTGTTTGTCAAATAGAGGACAGAGAGAGAGATAGAGAAAATCAAGGTTGTGAGACATGAAAAAAGGGTGTAATCATCCTAATATTCAAAACAATTTAGCCAGAAGTGTGCACCCATAACCACCAACAAAGCATTACATACATAACAGCTGTCACAGTAAAATCCTCTTGTTTATTTTTTCTCCAGGCTTCTTCTAGTACAAACACCATTATGGAGTTTTGTAGTCAGTGGAGATGTGTTACACATAAGGTAATACTGTGAAATACTAATCTATCCTTGTCATTCTGCCTTCAAATGTGTACCCCTCTGGCTGGTCTAGAACACATTTTTAACAACAACAGAAATTAATTTGTCCTCTGAAGGCGTGTGTGAACACTGGTATGCCATGTCGCAGTTAGTGGGACGCATACGTATATGATTGGTCCAGTTTGAAGGACACACTCAGGAAGTTTTTATCAACTGAGCTGTTTTTTTTAGTACTCAGCCGTATAGAGTCTCTACAAGCACCATGTGCTGGCATCACACAAGCCTTTCTGGACAGCCATGCATTTCGATAATGATGAATCTCTGACAGTAGCAACCTTACCACAACAGCACAGAGGGGATTAAGTGCAGTGCTTGCATAATTGTGGTTATAATCTAGTCCCAGCAGAAGTAGTAGTATTTATTGAAGGACCATTTTGAGAAGCAGCATTAGCCTAATAATTATACTGGATACTTAGTAGTAATAGTTTTAATTTTTGCAGTAGCAGTTTGTCAAATACTAGTCTTTTACGGGCTTTTCCCAAATCACGGAAGAAACGTCGACGCAGCGGTATAGTAGCAGATGCAGAGGCAAGTGTTATTTAAATAAACTCCTGGTGCACTTACAAACATTCTAATGCCTCGTTATTGGACTAAAGGTCATAGTTGTACTACTGTAGAAGTTTCGTACCATTCAGGGCATTATTAGTGGGGTAATTTACGAGATAAAAGTTTGTTCCATCACGACTGCAGAACGTCATTCGTTTCTGACAGCGCTACTCGACCAGGGTTCAACCAAGGGAAAAAAGGTTCTGGGAGGGTGTTTGGCTCGGGGTCATGGTGCACAGGACCCTAGGGTGAAATTACTCCGAACCATCACTTTAAAGATGTTTCTTTGAACAAGAAATACTTATTTCAAGGAACTTTCCATTAAAGGAGCGAAGCAAAGCCAGGTGAGAGAGAGAGAGAGAGAGAGAGAGAGAGAGATTGGGCGTGCAAAGTGCTTTTCCTATTGTCACCTCCAGTGCTTGATGGCTTCTCCTCGGGGCCATTGTCCTGGGGCATTGGGCCTCACCTTTAAATACGTGTGCTTTACTGGTGCTTGAGGAGGTGTCAAAATGGAAGACGGGGTTTACCTGTGGCTCAAGGCGGGGAGATAGGAACAGCTCATTTAAGGACAGAGTGTCAGCACTACAGGTTTATTTGTGATCAACGATTTTGGACAACCATTTCGAAACGATGGACAGACAGTACTGGTCAGAAGGTGCAGAGGATACGAGAAACGATGGAGGGACCAGAGGAGTCAATGTTTATGACCTCAGCAACACCTACACCCGGTACATAGATTGTAGCTGAAATGTTATTTGGATGCTGCAACTGTAGCTCTTTAGCTTAAATCTTATTCTATTGTTTTATTCGCTTTGGATAAACGTGTCTGCCAAATGAATAAATGTAAATGTAGATAGATCTTTCCATTTAAAAAGTCTCACTCATTTCTCTTTTAATTTAACTTCTCAGCATCCTTTGAAACAAGTAACAACCAAATCCCTATCCACATAAAAGGCCAATCCATTTGATTGGCCTTTTATTTGTTAGAAATTTTAATCATCAGTGTCATTTCATAAACACTAAGCACATCTGCCTATTGCAGAAAGACCCTCCAGGCCACATAGAATCTTTAAAAGAATAGAAATAAAATAAGTTGAGGTAACAAGGCATAAAAGATTTATTTAGAGATGAAGTGCGGTAAATAAATAAGCATTTGTAAAAACAATAGAACAGAATAAAAACAGTAAAACATGCAAATGAAAAACATAAAAGTAATGATAATAATAAAATAACAGAATAAAAACAGTAAAACATGCAAATGTACTTTGTCTGGCGTGTGTGTTTTTTTTTTCCCCCAGAGAGAAGGAAGCGTAAATATTCAAAGCAGGCTGTCTTGGACTTGCTTGCGCGGTTGAGGGAAAGTCAGCAGCAAGACATGGAGCAGCAGAGGTGGTTTGGCGTGAGATGGTCGAGATGGAGGAGGACATGAGGCGGATGGAGAGAGAGGAGACGGAACGTTCCAGAGAGACGAGGCGGCAGGAGATGACACAGAGCGAGAGACTCAAACAGCAAATGTTTCGCTCTCCTCAGAAAACTGGCCTCTTCCATGGTTTCAAAGAAAGCGTGATATTCCTTGTGTGAAGCGTAATGTTTGGGCCTGTAAACCACAATTTTGTTTGCTGTGATGGAGACGGCATGTAAATAGTTGACAAATTACTTCATTTTGTTTGCTGTAATGGGCACCTTTCTGTACTGGGCACTTTGAATAAACTTTGTTGTTTGCAGTGACCACGAATCATTACACATGCAAATGAAGTCTGGCACGTACACCTTCCTTTACGTAGAATCTTAAATATTTACCTGCTTGTATCCTGTGTAAATTACACAAAGACACTATAATGTGTATAATATTTCGGAGTGTCTATTTACACTCCTGGTACGAATAGCCTTGGCTACACAGCTGAGCTATTCACACCCTGTGACATAACAACAAAAAGACGCTGCTCACATGCACAAAAAACATGGCGGACATTCGTTTTTTCGTCAGCAGAAAGTGAAGAATTCTGAAAGGTTTCGGCACTAATATCTGTTCAGGTTAAGTTTTAGATTGAAAAGTTGTGTTTTATTTTCATAATCTTGGTTCAGTGAACACATACAACCGTCAGTTTGTTAGTTAACAGAAATTTCGTGAATATGACGTTCAGGCCTATAAACTATAAGTTTACCTGCAAACACCATTTGCAGTGGTCCTGGGTTAGCACGTGGGAGACCGGGGTTTGATTCCTGCATGATGCATTTTGGCAGAGTGAGTGTGCATGTGTACCAACGTCTCTGGAGAGAAGGCGCGCAATTTGAACAAGAAATCGGTTCTCAAACGGAAGTTTTGATTGCAACAATTAGCTACTTCATGCACCAGGGTGTAAATAGCATACAGTACTATAAACACCAGGGTACGAATAGCATCCAGTGTCTATTACACAGCTGAGCTATTCACACCCTGTTACCTAACAACAAAAAACATGTTGCTTATTTTTTTTTTTTAAATATCATTACATTGTGTGATCAATATGCCAGAATAAATGCACAGGGGTGCAAATAACATACCCTGATATTTGTACCAGACAGGGTATTAATAGAACACATTGCTGTGTGCACCGGGGTACGAATAGAATACATTGATATTTGTACCAGACGGGGTACTAATAGGACACATTGCTGTGTGCACCGGGGTACGAATAGAATTCACTTCTTATTGCACCAGGGTCAGTGTTGTGCGTGAACGAGTTCAAAAGAACGCGTTCATTGAACACGCTCAACGTTGAATTGAACGCAACACATTTTTTAATAAAGAACTTGAACGTGAATTAGTTCACATTATGTGTCATGAACGGCAGACATCACTGTAAATGAACGTTGGAATTTGTTAAGTATAAGTATATATACTTTTTTGATCCCGTGAGGGAAATTTGGTCTCTGCATTTAACCCAATTGGTGAATTAGTGAAACACAAACAGCACACAGTGAAGTGAAGCACTAATCCCGGCGCAGTGAGCTCCCTGCTACAATGGCGGCGCTCGGGGAGCAGTGAGGGGTTAGGTGCCTTGCTCAAGGGCACTTCCGACGCGGCCCACTGGTCGGAGCTCGAACCGGCAACCCTCCGGTTACAAGTCCAGAGTGCTAACCAGTGGGCCACGGCTGCCCATGTTAACTGTGACATCTGTTTTCTCTTTTGAAACGCAACGAGAGAAAGTTCCTCCCTCCTGTATTCTCGCTGGTCATGTATCACCAGACAGAAATGGTTTTTGACATGTGTGCGCAATGCATTGCGGGCAACGTAGTGTCCGGCTGAGAATAGTTGAATAGCATACTGGCTTCCGCACAACGTTACCCGTGATGAATTGCAGCAGAGCGGGGTAGGCATAGCAACGCCGCAGAGCAGGCAACGACGAGAGTGCCAAGGGCTGGATTTTATTGCACTAAGTATAGAACTGGTCTACCTTGTCTGTACTGCTGCAAGTTTCATCACCTGGTAAGAAACCCACAATTGCAGTGTCATGAGCAAATGTCTAATGAGCAGCTTCAAAGAACGTATAGTGATTTCTAGCTCGTAGTGTGAAAAAAAGTATTTATTTAAATATCTCATGAAAAAAGTAAAATGAACTGAACTTTGAACTAGTTCAGAATTAAAATTGTGAACTTTGAACGTGAACTGTTCACTTTGAGCATGTATGAACTGAACTTGAACTAGTTCAGAAAAGCTGTGAACTGGCACAACACTGACCAGGGTACGAATAGCATACACAAATAGCATACACATAAATAGCCTTACCCATAATATTTCCCAGGTATTAAGTGTAGGGTTGGGCACCGAAACACGGTTTTAGTATGGCACCGGTGCCGACGCAAATGGTAGTAACTGCATCGAATAACAACGTGGATTTCGGTGCCTCATATCGGTGCTTAAATAGCTTTTTTTTAATTGTTTTAATACGAGGCATCACTGCATGTCATGCGCCATCTCTAACGTCTTGCTCTGATAGCAACACATCCATATACAGTTAGCTAACTTAAACACTACAACCAGAGGGGTGCACCACATAGGCCAGTGGACAGTGTTTGACAGCTTGCGTGAGCCCACATAGCTTACTTTAAAGTGATATCGCAAGCTCCTGTCAAAATCTAGCAGTGGGCCTAACTACACACAAGCAAAAGGCTATGAAACAACATCAACAGTAGCCTATGTTACACAATATCCTTGCTAATGCGCTAACTGGCATTTATTTGAAATGTTATCAGCAAAGTTGTAAGGTGAAAACTGTATTTCATGGTGTGTTCTAAACAACATAATGGCATATTAATCTTTCATGTGCATGAAGCCCATATAGCATCACAATGAATTTGAAGATCATGTTAAAAGTTAGCTGGCAAAAACATAAATATGTAGGTTACATACCTGATGTCACTGAGCTGTCAAAGAGGCTACAAAACCATCTCTGTACGTTATCGCTAATTAGACTCAGCTGACTGGTGTCAGCGCATAGCCATAGTTGCTGTTAAAATGCCTACTAGGCTAGCGCTGGGAACCTAAACACTTCAACACCGACATGTAGCCTAACATGTTCAAAACTATTACGTGTTATGGGTTAAGACATGAAATTTCTTGAAGCATTTGGGAACACACTAAATTAACTGGAAAGTAGAGTCCCTGTTAGATTAGCAGTTTTATGGAAAGCGGTTTTAACATACCTTATGGCAAACCGCCTACACTGGATAAACTAAAAAGCAGAGCTTTAGCCTACCATTGTGTGTGCATGCATGGCAAGCTGTTTTAACATTTAAATGTATTATTTGTAGGAGCAATGAGATATTGATAGTAAATTGAATATAACAGTTCAATTTCATGTTCAAATTTGTCTTATCAATAATAAAAAAAGCAATTCATGCTTTAACCATTTAGTTTAAGTACCGGTTCAGGCACCGTTTCGGCACCGGCACCGTTTTAAAAGTATCGATATGGCACCGGTATCGGATAAAACCCAAACGATACCCAACCCTAATTAAGTGTAACCTGTGTTGTGTTGAACCGCGCGGTTCAGGCCTACACATGCCCTGACTCGAAACCGTAAACAGCAGCACCTTGGTTAGGGAGTTGAGCATGGCGACAATTAAGCTTAAAGCCCATGCCAGCACTACTCTTGAGGTGTCAGGGAATGAGACTTTACTAACGTTCCACACACACAGCTATACTAGCTGGCATCCGTTACATAAGCATGGGATACTCTGTAGATACAATACAATTTAGTTTTGAATAGCGCTTTTGTCATAACTGTGTAATGTCCAATGTGTAATGTTTGAGGGGCAGTCGTGGCCTACTGGTTAGCGCTTCGGACTTGTAACCGGAGGGTTGCCGGCAAGGCACCTTGAGCAAGGCACCTAACCCCTCACTGCTCCCCGAGCGCCGCTGTTGTAGCAGGCAGATCACTGTGCCGGGATTAGTGTGTGCTTCACCTCACTGTGTGTTCACTGTGTGCTGAGTGTGTTTCACTAATTCACGGATTGGGATAAATACAGAGACCAAATTTCCCTCACGGGATCAAGAGAGTATATATACTTAAAGGAATCTTACAGGTTAGACTGATACTAGCACAGTAGACCTGTCCATAACTTTGGCTTGGTGATTTGAGAATTAGGTTTAAAGACATGGGCGGTCAGTAGAATGAAAGACTTGAGGATGTGGAGATTACAGAGAGGCGAAGAAAGAGAGAGGGATGAATCAGAGTGAGAGCAAGGGAGAGAGGCGCCGGACAGATAACAAAAGGACTGCGAGAGACAGATCATAGAGATAGCAGAGAAAGAGTAGCTCCATGATGAGTTTGGTGTGTGTGTGTGGGGGGGGTGACTCAGTGGCACCCATGCATGATAGGGATTAGGAGGGAGGTCACACCCCGGAGGTCACTCTCGTATTTCCACTTCCTCTCCGAAGGATCAGTTCCGAGAGCAGGGAAACACATACACTCCGGAAGCACTAGTTCTCGAAAGTATTTTTGAACAGCTACGCCATTAAACAATGAAGATGCTCTTTTTTAATGTGTTTTTTAGTGTTCATAATGGCCACTGGGTGACTCTTTTGGGGAATCACACCCCCAGGGTGAGAAAAGAGCAAGGCAGACAAGACGGGCTCTGATCAGGGGACTCGAGGGTCAAAGGTCATCTGTGTCCCTTACACAGACTCCTCTCTGGCAACACCAATGTGTTCTTCAAGCATTGGTGTCTGTTGTTAACAGTAGTAGTAGTGGTAGCAGCATGATTCTGAAGATGCACTAACTCCTATTAATAACAACTGTGGTAGTAAACGTCGCTGTAGTGTACGTAGTATGTGGTATTAGTGTATGTGGGTGCTTAGTATGTTGCATTATGGGTTGAGTTCTTATCAGGCTGCTGGCCCTTTAAGAAGCATAAAAGGGACCTGGCGAAACAGAGGTTGGTCCACCCATGTTCAATTCATAGTTTGTTCCATGTGCATATAGTATATCAGCATAAACACAACAAAATATATTTTTTTGATGTGGGAATAATAGTTGTAGCAGTAGTTTTAATGTAGTATTAGTTTTACTGCATAGTTTTACTGCTTTACTGTAGTGGACGTTTTACTTGTATTATTGATTGTGGTTGTTTTCATGTGGGGGGGAAAATAACAAACAAAAATAAAAATGGAGGCGATCTTTGTTTCCCGCATGGAACAAACTTCCCCCTTGTCTGTCCCTCCATCCATAACAGGGGCCGATGCGGACCAGTTTCTCTTAACAAACCTGCTAATTATAAAGACTTCATGGGGGCAAATATTTCAGGGGAGGAACTGGTGTATGTGTGTATGTATTTGTGTTTCTCTGTGTGTGTGTGTGTGTGTGTGTGTGTGTGTGTGTGTGTGTGTGTGTGTGTGTGTGTGTGTGTGTGTTTGTGTGTGTGTGTGTTTGTGTGTGTGCTTTCTGCCTCCAGAACCTGCCAACACATCATTTAATTAAAGGCTGGCCCCTCTTTTGGAAAGAAACCTCGTAATATACACTCAGAAAGAAAGAAAGAAAGAAAGAGAACTACAGAAAAAGATGAGGTGAAAGGAAAAATGTTGCCGATTTGTCAAACGTCCTTGATTGGCTTTGACACACTTTCCCATGAAAGAGAGAGAAGGGAAGTAGGAGAAGAAGAAGAAGAAAGGAAAGAAAAACAGAAAGGAAGAAAAGAAAGACGTTGAAAAAAAATGAAAAGACAGGCCTCTAATCATAACAGTCAAATCACCCCACATCATAAAGAAAGAAAGGGTTGCAGGAAAAACATGGGGGAAGAAATAAATGAAAGAATCAGAGATGCCAGCTGTCTGTTTTCGTCTGCTCTACAATGGCTGTCACCGAGTCCTCAACAGCCTTCAGTTCAGCCTCACTGGTTGGATTGTAACCAAACTGTCAATCAAACTCCAGGGCTGGTCCCTATTGGCTGTTGGACCCAGATCAGCGGCGCCTCTTGACATGCACTGAGGCCCATGGACAGAGTTCAGTGTTCAAGAGAAATCAGACACGCAGACAGATTCCCACTCTCTCTTTTCCTCTCTCAGGCTAGCCCAGGACTCTCTCTCTCTCTCTCTCTCTCTCTCTCACTCTCTTTCTCTCTCTCTCTTTCACACACACACACACACATACAAACACACACACACACACACAAACACACACACAGAGAGAGAGAGAGAGAGAGAGAGAATACACACACAGACATGGAAGTAAAAGTTTTGAGGTTCAGTTAACCCTCAGCAGATGGCCCTTTTCTCTGCAGGTTTACTGGACCTTTCAGATGTTGCATCCAAATTAAAATGTACTTTAATTGCAATTGAAAGTTACCACTTTGTTGTGTGTGTGTGTGTGTGTGTGTGTGTGTGTGTGTGTGTGTGTGTGTGTGTGTGTGTGAATAACTCATCCCAATAATAGACCGTCACCCACTTTTTAACTAGCAGTCACCTTCAATCTCGACTCTCACTGTCTCTCCCTCTCTCCCCCCCCCCCCCCCCTCTCTCTCTCTCTCTCAGAATAGCCCTCTGTCTGTCCAGCACCACTGACCCCCAGCATGTGCACCCCTCACCCCTCACTTCCCTTCAACCTCCAAGACCACAGAGGTCAAAGGTCACAGATTTGAACCCCCACAGGGAGGCAGGTCTGGGGGTTACAGTTAACCCAGGGTGGTGGTGTGGGGTAGGTGGGCCAGTGGTGGGTGCAGTTGTTGTAGTCAGTTGTGGAGTGTGTGTGTGTGTGTGTGTGTGAGAGAGAGAGAGAGTATGTCAATTTCAATTACAATTTAATTTCACTTAAAGAGGGCCAAAACATTACACATGTCTCATGG
>NC_055965.1:20199458-20209458 GCF_018492685.1 Alosa sapidissima | reverse complement strand
TCTCTCTCCTCTCCTCTCTCTCTCTCTCTGTCTCTCACTACTCCCTCTCCTCTCTCCTCTGGTGGAGTTTGTGTTCATATGCAGATGAGACGACTGAGCCATGAGTGCAGGGCTTTCTCAGAGGTGTTCCCTTTCACTGACCTCCGCTAGTCGCCATGGACGAGCGAGTCTGCAAAATAACCGAACGGACACTGAATGGAGCAGACCTGCGACTGGACGAGGATCGGGTGAAATCCGTGCCATAGTCATTCAAATGCAGGAGCATGGTTGTGTGACACAGTGGATACAGGCATTTTCTGAGATACCTTCATGGGAGACCTGGCTAAGATGCTGCTGCACGGTTAAATGAAGGAGGCTAAAAAAGGAGGCTGTTTAATTAAAAAAATATATTTTTTTAATTAAAATAAAAAAACTGAAAAAACTTAGTGTACCTACACTGTAAAAAGCAGGTTAACTCTGCATTGTGCTGCACCTTAGAGCTGTGTTTGTGTGTGTGTGTGTGTGTGTGTGTCTGTGTGTGTGTGTGTGTGTGTGTGTGTTGTGGATAACCTTGACCAGGTGCAGAGTTGATCAGGTTGCCTGGCAGTGTAAAAGTTCAGCCACAGCAAAACTGTATTGTCTAGAGAAGAAACCTGTTGTACCATTAACTCCAGCACAGATGGAGTGGAGGTCTGCCAGAGATGTGTGGAGTGTGTGTGTGTGAGAGAGAGTGAGAGAGAGAGAGACAGAGAGAGAGAGAGAGCGTCAAATGCAGTGTTGCAGTCATTAGACTGTCTGTATCATTCAGCACTGAGATTAATAGCAGCTGCTCAACTCATAATGTGTACTGTATGAATGGTTGGCCTTTGCTTTCTGTTCGAAAGCAAACACATTGGTTGATCCGTGTACAAAACAATTAACATGGTCAGCTTCCCTTTATCTGCGCTCCTAACCACCAGTAAATCTGGGTACAATTTACATTTAAGTATATTTTGAGTACAATTTACATTTAAGTAGGTATATTTTGACTGAAGTCCCACAGTGTGATCAAAAGTAGACAAGTCAGCTTTATAGTGCTTCCGCTGCACAGAACGAGCTGCAGAAACGCTTGAAACTTCATCCCCTAAATCAATTTTAAGTCATTTAATAATCAGCTGTATCACATTGTCTGTTCTCGTTCTTAATTTGAATTCTGTATTGATTTTGTGTGCCAGTTGTATTAATCCTTTCTATTTTAAAACAACATAAGTTATTTCTGTTTAAAATCCATCCCAAGGCCTTCCTATTATGTTGCAAGGTGCAGGGGTGAAGCAAAGAGCAACTTCACAACAGAAAATAGTGGTAAACTGTAAGGGAATTATAGTGGTAAACTATAAGGGAATTATAGTGTAAGACATTCAAAATAGACATATGGCAGTACTAGCAAAAACTAGTGTCGATGCCTGTCAATTTCTGTGCAGAAATTCAGATTTAGGCTTTTGTCTCACCAACAACCTCATTTGAACTTCTTGAGATTAATTGAAAGGTACCTTATGTGTGTGTGTGTGGGGGGCCGGGGGGGGGGGCATGTAATGGCATGAGAGACAGCTATGTTGTGATTGAGTGAGTCTGAGAAGCACATGCTAACATACCTATAAACTAAGGAAGACAGCTATTGATCCCACCATCACCATCACTACCCTTCAAACCCCCTACTTACCCTCCCTACCCTCCCTCCCTCTCTCTCTCTCTCTCTCTAGTTTTCTCCCTTTTTCTTCTCTCATCTCTCTCTCTCTGTCCACTTCTCTGATATTAATGGCCGGTGGGGGAGGTGGCGGTCCGGTCCCTCCGCCGTCACCTGCTGGTCAGCAGTTTGCGGTGACACTCTGGCACAGTAGGGTCAAGCAGAGGGCAAAGGTCAAACATGGCCGCCTCCTCCCCCACTTCATAGGTCCCCGGTGACCGAGAGAGTGACCCCTCCACTACTCGGGGAGAGGGGCTGTGCCGATTGATCGCTAACACATCACAAGGAATCCCAGGCTGCGTGTTAACTTCACATTTGGCACACTGATGCTTTGCCTTAACACGTCAACACATACATACACACTCATACACACATACGTTTTTTGTTGTTGTTGTTGTTGTTGTATGTCTTGTTGTTGGGCCTAGAGCCTGTAATAAAGTTTATATAAACACATTGTTGTTGTTGTTGTTGTATGTCATGTTGTTGGGCCTAGAGCCTGTAATAAAGTTTATATAAACACATTGTTGTTGTTGTTGTTGTATGTCATGTTGTTGGGCCTAGAGCCTGTAATAAAGTTTATATAAACACACTCATACCACAGACACTCATACACACATACACACATACACACTCAACACACAGACACTCATACACACATACACACTCATACACTCTCTACACACATACACGGACACTCACATACACACTCATACACACATACACAGTACACTCTTACTCGAATTTCCGCAAAAAAGCTTTAATGATCCTCTTCATCAACACGACCAAAATAAACATACAAAAAGTCTCATCCCAATTCAAACTAGAAAATAAAAAAGTAAAATGAAAGAAAAGTCTCTGTTGATATTGAAATTCGCTTTGCAGATTTACACAGAAAATGAGCGTCATTAGCTGGGGACTGTACACAAACAATATTAAGACATCACAGGTATGGATAAACATCTTCAGAGTTGTTACATTTATATTATAAATAAGTCATATACAGTCTGTTTATGTAATACATTTCATATGTTAATAGTCATACACCATTGCATAAAAATAAGGCAAAGTCCAGCATTCATCCCAGTTAAAATCTCTCTTATCATACAAATGAAAAAGAAACAAGCAAAATATAACAACAACAACATCAAAAACAGAAATAATAATTCAGGTTGTCTTGCAATGCATGTTCCAATATTGCATTTCGGTGACATTTTGAGTTAGGAGAGTTAGCTAAGTTTGGCCTCTTGTTCCCTGGACAAGGTCTGAAATCCCAGTAGGTGGTCACTGTGCGACTGACTTTGGTTTAAAGCTCATTGAGCATGTGCATGATAATAACACAACTGGAATCTTTTCAGCTGCTGCCTGAGACTGCCGTAGAGTTTATAGATGCCCTCATCTGACACTTGGTTCCAGGCTGACCTCAATCTGGACATGGTCCTATTCTAGTCTGAAAACCTTCGGAAAAAAACGTTGAGTGTTTATATCTGATTGGGTCTTGGCCTTATTCTGATCAGGTCTTGTTAAGGTCCTAATCTTGGCCATGGTTTTGCTCTGGTCTAGTGTGGTTAGGTCTGGTCTGGTGTGGTCTGGTCCGGTCTAGTGTGGTCTGGTCTGGTCTAGTGTGATCTAGTCTGGTCTGGTCTGGTCTGTTCTAGCCTGGTCTGGTCTGGTGTGGTCTGGTCTGGTCTGGTCTTAGTGTGGTCTGGTCTGTTCTAGTGTGGTCTGGTCTGGTCTAGTGTGGTCTGGTCTAGTGTGGTCTGGTCTGGTCTGGTCTAGTCTAGTGTGGTCTGGTCTGTTCTAGTGTGGTCTGGTCTGGTTTAGTGTGGTCTGGTCTGGTCTAGTCTGGTCTGGTCTAGTCTAGTGTGGTCTGGTCTGTTCTAGTCTGGTCTGTTCTAGTGTGGTCTGGTCTGTTCTAGTGTGGTCTAGTCTGGTCTGGTCTGGTTTAGTGTGGTCTGGTCTGTTCTAGTGTGGTCTAGTCTGGTCTGGTCTGTTCTGGTCTGGTCTGGTCTAGTGTGGTCTAGTGTGGTCTGGTCTGTTCTGGTCTGTTCTAGTGTGGTCTAGTCTGGTCTGTTCTAGTCTGGTCTGTTCTAGTCTGGTCTGGTCTGGCTTGAGTCTGACCCTGATTAGGTGTGCATTCATTCCTTCTAGAGTCAGCGGTTTTTGGACTGCTCAACAGAACACAGTCTCAGGCCCGTGGTACCTGATTTCATGCAGATAACTAAATATTACTGCAGATAAGAAGAATGGAAAAGAAAGACAGTAGAGAAAAAAAGAATAGACAGACATGAAGTTGATATGCATTATTCAAGTATTACCACACACAGCTTATTGTGACACATATAAAAATTGGCAGGTCTTTGTGGCAACAACACATTACAGATGTACACATACACATACATGCCTTGCATACTCGGAGTATTAAACATACTCTTCAAAATCATGATTGAACAGATAGATATCAAAGAAGGCAATCAAAAAAGGAAGGGGAAAAAAAACACTAAACAGAACAATATCAAACTGTCCTGACCCTGTCTCTTCTGTTCCTCTCTGTGGTGTGTCCTTGTCAAACCTAATACATCAGGTCAAGAACAACAACATCAACAACAAAAAAGCCTGCTCCTGCTCTGTCGGAACAGTTTGCCTCCATATGCCACTGCCAGTGGCCTATTCTTTGATTGTGGTCGAAAACATTTCAGTCCGTCTCTTTAATGCTGCTATTGTCTATTTCTCCTAATTGGGGACAGACAGGCGGGCTTCTCTGTGCGTCTTCTGCTCCCTATTATTGTGTGTCCCCTGTGGGCAGAGAGTCGTGTTCTGTGACCAGAGCCGTGGGGACTGATTTGTCTCGCCCCTAACAACAGGCCCTGGCAAGGAGCTTTGGGGAGGGTTCCTGCAGCTCTAGAGGGATTCCAGTGGTCAAAGTTAGCAGCTGGAGAATTTGCCCAGAATGGGGAGAGATGGATACACACACACACACACACACACACACACACACACACACATACCATACAGTCACACACACAAACACACACACACGTATACACACACATTCCATACTGTCACACACACACACACACCCACACACTCAAACACAAACACACACACACACATACATATACACACACACACACACACACCCACACACACACACACACACACACACACACACACACACACACACACACAAACCAATCTGTCAAAACTAAACATGCAGAATAAGTAGTTCAGCAATTTGATTTAACTCTGCGTGTGTGACCACAGAGATGGCAATGTACGCATCATAAAGCCCCTCCTTTGCCATGTCACTAACGAGGAGCGAGAAACAGAACCCAGAATGTTATAACAACATTTGGGGTTGCCGCGGTAACATTGGCTGCGATAAATGCGCTCCTTTATGCAGATGTGATCTAGGTTCGGTTTGAAAAGTGATGCTTTTTCAAGGAAAAATGGGTGGACTGTTTGGGTGTTTTAGTCTGTCTGTTGGGAAATGTGGTATGGTCGTCGTCTATTATGCTGTCTGTTCACAGGACAGAGGTGAGAGTGATGAGAGAGGAAGGGAGAGAGAGAGGGAGGGAGGGAGGGAGAGAGAGAGAGAGAGAGAAAGGGAAACAGAGAGAGAGAGATGGTGGGTGTATGTGTATAGCTTGAAGGAGACAGTGAACAAGAGTGAGATTATTGTTGACAAACAGGGGTACAAAAAATTATGGAAAACTGAAACAAAAAATAAAGATAGTTAAGATTACAGTAAGACAAAAAGAGAGAAAGACCGGAGGTTTCAGAAAACAGAAAAACAGTGTATGATTACTCTCTCTCTCAGAAAAACAGAGTAAGATTACTCTCTCTCTCTCTCTCAGAAAAACAGAGTATGATTACTCTCTCTCTCTCTCTCTTCATTCACAACAGTTTGGAGATGATGGCATCGCTGCATATTTCCTCGCTGTTGGCTGGCGTCACAGATTCTTCAACGCCGCTGCTTATAGGAAGGTGTTGTCGGGGGGGGGGCCCTCTTCTTGTCCCGAGCCCAAGTCTGTCCCACAACTATCTCGCACACTCACACACAAGAAGGGCTCTGTGTGAATATTTAGTTTGTCAAAAAAACTCAAGAGTCTTAATAAGATGAATGATGACAGACGATCATAAATAAATAAATAGGACATTAAATCAAACCGGAGAACCCAGTGGGAAGGGCTAGAGACAGGGTTCTCCTACTGGAGAAAACAAACCCACACTTAACAAAAAAAAATGGAGGAAACTTTTGGCGTTTTGGAGGTCATTGTGAGTCTTAAGAACTGTGTGTGTGTTCATGCGTGCAAGTGTGTGTGTGTGTGTGTGTGTGACATTGACTACTCTTGACTGGTATGAACTCCGATTCCAAATACTGATTTTTAGTAAAAACAGAAAATCACATCTAAATAACAGGGCTTGACTGTTCCCTCTTTCTCACCAAAAGGCATTACACTAAAGGCATAACGATGGACCACCCCTGTCAGTGCAGACAAGAACTAGAGACCTCAGCGAGAGGCGATGAAACACACTGAGCCTGCCGAAGCCTTGGCAGCTGACCTCGTCCGTAAACCAGGCTTTAAGACATTGGACAACACACTTCCTTCCACAGAGTCCACCCTTGCAAACTCATACTGAAATAGTACTTGACAAACTGGGGCACCATTGCACTTGACAGGTCCTGTGGCACCTCCATTAAATAACATGGTCCGTGTTTTGTGCTTTAAGACTTTAAGACAAAACGTCTTATACCGGTAATGTGTAGTGTCTTACGTCTTAACGACTTACAGGGCTATATCAGGGATGTAACTGAAGCGTTCCGTTAGTCCGTAAAAATAGTTTAGAAGACTGGTTTGTTTGTTTTTTCAAACGTAAATGCTGCTATTATGTCTGGCGAGCGGGGAACATAGGACCTGGGGAACATAGGGAGTGTAGCTAGTAGCTAGGGAGTGTAGCTGGTGTAGCTAGTCCCATTGATCATAGTGGAAGCTAGTTGATGCAGCAGACGCTACGTAAACGGAACGCTTCAGTTAGCCTACAGGCCTGATGTAGCCCCTTCATTATAGGCATATCTCTTTCTTTTTTTTTAAGTCATAAAATGTTTAAATCATAACACATTCAGAAGCTGAGGCCAGCTGGACTACTCTGAGTCCAGCTGGCTGCCGCTGAGTTAGAGAACGACCGATCAGTTGGCCTGGCTTTGGATGTACCTCAAAATGCAAAAATAAAACACAATAGGCTACACCTCAAACCATGGACCCAGGTTACTGTATACCTACTGCACTTAAGATAAGCATTGGAGTGCACTAGGGATGTACAATATTGGATTTCTGTCGATATTCGATGTGTGGATATTTTCAAACTCATTTTTGCCGATCGCTGATACCAATACACATCTTTTTTTATTTCGTTTAAATGTCTCATGTACTAAAATTAACTAAATACTGTTATTGTGATAGCCTAGTTGTTGCAGATACAGGCGGAAAAAAACCCCATTTCCTTACATCAGGCAGTTTTCATCCTATTTGAACAGATTTGTATGAAGCTTCCTCTGAAACCCTAATAGGTTGTGCAGATTATAGTCTTGCCGATTTACCTGGCAGAAAATACAATTCCTAAGACGGTACCTGCCGATACCAATATCGTACCAATGATATCGTGCATCCCTGCTTTGAAGAGTGAAAGGCTTTTTTTGGAAGGGGCAAGTGTCTCTCCTTAAAAGTACCTTGTGCACACCCCAACCCCTCCACACACACATACACACACACACACCATACACCAGCTCTCTCCTTCAGTCCTGTCTGGACACCTTGTAGAACCTGAGTTCGGAGACCAGAGACGTCCAACCTGGCCTACCTGACCAAGGACCATGACTCAGACACCATGGGTGAGATTCTTTGTCCTTTTTTAACCAAGATTATATATTTTGTTTCTGTATTCCAAACAAATACAGAAGAGGTGGGGGATTGTCATATGAACACCCCCCCCCCCACCACCACCACCTTGTTTATCTAGACACCCCCCCCCCCCCCCCATTTCTCCTCAGTCAGTCCCAGCCAAAGTCCTGCCCTGTCATCTGGTAGAACTTGAGGTTGAAGGGCCGGTAGAACTCCCTGAGCCTCTGCAGCGCCTCCTGCGGGATGGGCGGGTGCGTGCGGCCCTTGGACTTGCCCAGGCAGCGCGGCCGGCTGCTGCCCTCTGGCTTCTTCAGGCACGGGAAGCCCTTGGTCTGGTTGAAGTAGAAGTGCTTGGCGCCCACCACGCGCTTGAGCCCCAGGAAGTCCTGCACGCGGGCCATCTCGCCGGCCGGGTCGCTCACCAGCCGCTCGCCGCTCACAAACAGGAAGCGCCCCAGCGGGAAGTAGCGCAGCCACGCCTCCAGGTGCTTGGCGTAGACGCCGATGCGCACCGCGCTCCAGGAGGTGTCCACCACGCCCCGCAGTGACGACGACGACGATGACAATGACGACGCCGTCCCGTTCTTGAAGGCCAGGGCCTGGAAGGACGGCAGGCCCGGCGTCTTGCTGAGTGTCTGGGCGTAGTCGGAGACGGCGCGGGTCACGGGGTCGCGCACCACCACGATGAGGCGCGTGTGGCGGCTCATGGCGTGGACCCGCCGCGGGGCCTCCCGCGTCACGAAGTAGCTTGGTGTCTTCTCCATGGTGATCTGGCCCTCCAACGTGCGTGGCATCAGACTCCTGACAGAGAGAGGGAGAGTAATTATAAGAGGGAAATGTGGTCTCTGCATTTATCCCAATCCGCGAATTAGTGAAACACACGCAGCACACAGTGAGGTGAAGCACACACTAATCCCGGCGCAGTGAGCTGCCTGCAACAACGGCGGCACTCGGGGAGCAGTGAGGGGTTAGGTGCCTTGCTCAAGAGAGAGAGAGAGAGAGAGAGAGAGAGAGAGACAGGGGTCAAGATAAGCAGATGAGTGGAGATAGATAAACACACTAGGGCTAAAGATTATTTTCAGAATCAATTAGTCCGTCTTTATTTTTTTCAATTTAGTTGATGAGTTGTTATGGTTCGATAAAATGATGTAAATGCAGTAAGACGACGTCCTAAAATATCTTGTTTTGTCCACACGGCAAAGATATTCTGTTCACTGAGCAATAAGTGAAACAGAAAAATGACAGTCTAGAGTAGAGCAAACATGGGAGTACACATGACTCTGATGAAGATGTAACCCCACATCGAAAGGCTAGACATTTCTGCACCATTGTCACATTAAATGAACAAATATTATGAATATTATGAAATCGTGTTATTATTGGTGGAGGCTCCAAATAAGCATTTTGGGCTTTCTGCGTCTCACTGCACTGCATTGCTTAATTTCATCTTTTTTATATATTTTTTTCTATTTTATTTATTTGTATTTTTCAAATGTATTTAAATTTGTGCAAAATGATAAAACTTAAAAACCTAAAACCTAAACCCCACATCTGTGTGTTTGAGTCGGTGACCCCTCTTCTCCTACTGCATGACTGGACCTCTCCGCTGAAGGACCGACTTGTCTTCAGACGGCGCGGTGGAGTTACTATTACTTAGTCATGTAATGCTTCACTGCCCTCTTCTACATAATGTGCAACTGAAAGTGACATAAGAAGCCTGCTCAACGTTTACAATAAAGGAGTCTTTTCAGCTAAAGGAGACCCATATTGAAAATATTACATCAACACATAATCCGTAATGCTTCAGTATGACTGTGCAGTCAAAATCTCCTGCCAACAGAGGGGGGGAAAAAACAAAAAAACATATTGGTCAGTATCGTCGGTCGGTACATATGTTTTACTTCATGTCCGATCTGGTTGTGCTTTACCCTGCCTATATTTATGCAATTGGCAAATTTTACATGTCAAATAATCCTTGTGGTATTACACCATATACTGTTTCAAAAACCGCTGTTTCTATTCTTGTGTGGAAAAAAACTGAAGGTGAACAAAAACACAGGCATTCACACACACACACACACACACACACAAACACACACACAAACACACACACACACACACACACCACTGAGGCATATCATCTATAAAGATTCGGTGTAATTCAGACGAGGGTTTTGAACGGGAAAAGCTTTACAGTTTCAAGACGACAAACACACATGCGTATAAAATGTTACTATGCTTGGCTGAGTAATCTGTAATCTCGAGCTGTCATCTAATAAAGGCCTGGAAAGGAAAACCTCTTTCAGCGACACTGGGAAAACACATATGCGTATAAAACACACTCAGCGTGTAATGTGGATGTAAAGAGACGGAAGTTTCTGGAAGTTTTAAACAGGAA
>NC_055965.1:20179458-20191958 GCF_018492685.1 Alosa sapidissima | reverse complement strand
ACCACCCCCCAAACCCCCATCACCACCCCCACCACCACCATCACCACCCCCCTAACCACCATCACCACCCCCACCACCCCCATCACCACCACCACCACCCCCATCACCACCACCATCACCACCATCACCACCACCATCACCACCTCCCTAACCACCATCACCACCCCCATCACCACCCCCATCACCACCACCATCACCACCCCCCTAACCACCATCACCACCCCCATCACCACCCCCATTACCACCCCCATCACCACCCCCCTAACCCCCATCACCACCCCCATCACCCCCCCCATCATCACCCCCCTAACCCCCATCACCACCCCCATCACCACCCCCCTAACCCCCATCACCACCACCATCACCACCCCCCTAACCCCCATCACCACCACCATCACCACCCCCATCACCACCCCCCTAACCTCCATCACCACCCCCATCACCCCCATCACCACCACCACCACCATCACCATCACCACCCCCATCACCACCCCCCTAACCTCCATCACCACCCCCATCACCCCCACCATCACCATCACCACCCCCATCACCACCCCCCTAACCCCCATCACCACCACCATCACCATCACCACCCCCATCACCACCCCCCTAACCTCCATCACCACCATCACCACCCCCATCACCACCACCACCACCATCACCATCACCACCCCCATCACCACCCCCCTAACCTCCATCACCACCATCACCACCCCCATCACCACCACCATCACCACCCCCCTAACCCCCATCACCACCCCCCTAACCCACATCACCACCACCATCACCACCCCCATCACCACCACCATCACCCCCATCACCACCCCCATCACCACCCCCCTAACCCCCATCACCACCCCCATCACCACCCCCATCACCACCCCCCTAACCCCCATCACCACCCCCATCACCACCACCATCACCCCCCCCCCCCCATCACCACCCCCATCAGCAGGCTCTTAGACAACATTCTATTCAATTCAGTTCAATTCCGTTTATTGCCATTGTACAGAGCAGATCCAGTGCACTGGAATTAGCAGTATCAACCAAGGCAGCATAGCAATAGCTAAAAAAGAAAAGACAATATGAACTAACAATAAACTACCATAAGCTAGCTAACTAACTACAGTAATACAATACAAGGGCCTCATGTGCCTCTTCTGATGAACACTTTACATAAGCCCGTGGTGAGGCCAGAGTTTGCCAGCTTGCTTTTTGTTTATAATTTAACTGAACTTTCACACAAACACACATATTATGGGATAGAAGCACATGAGAACATCACCAACGTTTGAAAAAGTTGGGAACTTCATTCTCACTCTGGTAGCCTCCGCCCTTTTACAGACCCCCTGACTAACTCTATCATAAACCTTTTATAAACAAATAAACCGTATAGCCCTGGTTGCCAGGGCTCGTTGGTCTTTTTAACAGACTTGACATTAAAGACTAACTCTTTACACAATCACTTTTAGGGATACCAGTTTGGTACAACAAAGACAAACACATGATGAATGAACATCAGCGACACATAAAAGCAGGGGAATATGAGGTCCAAGTCTGCTTCTGCTTTATTTGATTCCAAGTAAGATCGAATTTACATTGCTTTTCAACTGGCTGTATCTCTCTCAAACACACACACACACACATGCACACACTCAGACAGTAAGAGTGATGACTGCCTGGCTCGACAGGGTTAAGTGCAAGCACAGGAGTTTTGTCCTGCGGTACAGAAAAAGTGACTCACCCTTTCTCTCTCTCACCCTCTCTCTCTCACTTTTCTCTCTCACTCTCTATCTCTCTCTCCCTCTCTCTTTCTCTTAATGTCTTCTGCATTAATGCACTCAACCATGACGCTCTAATCCTGGGCCCCTCCACATGGTTGAGGTATGGAGCAACAGGCATGGGCCAAGACCGCACAGAGGTGCCTGAGGCCCTCCTGTCTCGCCAATGTATATATATATATATAAAAGTGATTATTTAAAGAGTTAGTCTTTAATGTCAAGTCTGTTAAAAAGACCAACGAGCCCTATACAGTTCATTTGTTTATAAAAGGTTTATGATATATATATATATTATATATATATATATTACAACACTAATTCAAGCTCTGCTACTGTTGTCTTTATACGTCTGATCATAACACCGAACCGTATGTCGTCTATTTGACTTCAAGTTTTCAAAATCCATGAGAAAAAGTTTTTGAAACAGTAAATTTCCAGCTAAACGACTGTCATGCTGGTATTTTTTGATGATAAAAGAGTATAATTATCCAGATCTAAAAGGGAGCAGGCATGTTTTTATTTCCAGTGATCACTAAGAGACGATGGGACTCTCACGCAGAAGACTGGAAATCACTTGGACATCAATGCCAATCCCTACTGCCCCGCAGCCAGGAGCCTACTGCACTTCCCATCTACTGAGCACTCTGTCAGAGTGTTGGTCAGACACTCAGGTGGCAATGCCAAGGATATGGATCTACAGCAATAAGGTCCACTCGGCCCAGATCTGACATGCCCTGTGGGGTACATCTATTGGGAGTAATGCATTCAGCACATTTATATGAAGGCCTTCTGCATATATTAATAAATATAATGTATAAATATAAAAGGTAATACACCTATTTTTAAATATATCAAATGTAATGTCACACATTTTCTTTCTCACTATGTCCGGCTCTAAAACATATGGTGAGTTTGAGGAGGAGTTGAGGTAATGTTTGGGTTTTGATGGGCTGTGGCTACTACAAGCAGTACTGATATGGAATGTTTTGACTGCGACGTATTAGAATGTTTTGACTGCGACATATTACACGTTTGTTTGTTTGTTTTTGTTTGTCAGAGTCTCCCTCCTCTCTCGACAGCCAATTGGGCCGGTCCCTCTATTTCAACTTCCTTATTAGAGTCTCTCGAGTTTCATGGAGGAAACCCTGCTGCCACTTCCTGGTTGTTGGTTTTCCTTCGTTGGTTTCCTGTTCTGTCCCTGTGGTTAGTGCTTGTCTCTCCAGTGATTTGTGTACACAGGAGCTAAGCCCCTGGCTTCTTTGATGCCGTGGCCCGTAGAAATGAAAACTGATTGACCGAGCTGCTGGTCACTGTGGGTCAGTTGTCTTCGAGGTGGAGAACTCCTCAGAGAAGCTCTCTTTAGCATGGCATGTTATCCTGCTTAAATGCAGGGGCTTTTTCACTACGTTACTCATGCCAAACAACCTGAACAGAATGTAAGTGTGTGTGAGGTGCTCACCGACGGTATAAGTTCAGTTCAACAAAAGGAACGTTTTGTGGCAAACTCAAAACTTTATATGCAATAGTTCTTTTTTATTTTCACCAACGTTTCGGCCTAAACCTTCGTCAGTGTAATTTGTAACATTTGTTTCCACAGTTTTTTTCTGTTCCTCATGTGCTTCCCTGTGGTCCATGAAGTTACGTAACTTTAAAAAGACCTCGAGGAACAGCAAACAGTGACAAGGACAAATGTACAGGGTCAGTGATCCAACACAGGATGGAGAAGAGCTCTTAAACTGGTCAAATTCACAGGGTCAGTGATCCAACACAGGATGGAGAAGAGCTCTTAAACTGGTCAAATTCACAGGGTCAGTGATCCAACACAGGATGGAGAAGAGCTCTTAAACTGGTCAAATTCACAGGGTCAGTGTCTGGCTGTGGATGTATAGATGGAAGAGGTGCGGGTGTCTAGTGAGGGGTGGGGTTGGTGCTGCACACACACACACACACACACACACACACACACACACACACACACACACACACACACACACACACACATCTCGGCCTTTAGGGGTCCAAATGAGACCATACTGTACTCAAAACCACTTCCATTGCCTCCTCTCTCTCTCTCCCTCTCTGTCCCACACTCCCTCTCTCTTTATATCACTCTCTCCCTCTCTCTCTCTCTAACCACTTCCATGTCTGCCGTTGTGACTACCACAGTAGGAGCGCTCTCTCTCTCTCACACACGGACTACTTCTCTCTGTTCTTATCCTCTGTCTCACTCTAATTCTATCTTTTATTCTAAACTTTCTCTTTCTCTGTTACTCCACTGTCCCTTTATCTTCCTTCTCTCTTCCTGTGGCTCCCTTTCTCCCTCTCTCTCTCCCTCCTTCTCCCTTCCTCCCTTACTCTCTCTGCCTCTCTCTCTCTCCCTCCTTCTCCCTCCATCCCTTACTCTCTCTCGATCCATCTTTCTCTCTCTTCCCTCAGCTCCGGGTTGTGGTTTCTCAGAGGCCCAGCCTTGATGGGCTTTTAAGACTGAACTTTGGAAAAGAAAAATCAGACTGGGTGGTTTGATGAGGCCAGGATGGGTTATGTGTGTGTGTGTGTGTGTGGGTCAGGTGTGGGGGGTGGGTGGATCGGGAGGGGGTGTTCTCCTATGCTAGAAACAGGGGTGCAACAGGGGAGGCGGGGTACCCTGAGACATTCAGGGGGCTCCTTCTATTGAACAAGGGCCCCGGAGCATGCTAGTCAGAATAGATTCCATGGATTTCGACTGTAGTCCCGGAGATTTTTTACAAGGAGAGAGGGGGGTGGGGATAGCAAAATGTCTTGGAACACCACCAGCTGGATACGTTTGAACATAAGAGGGAGCGAAGGAGTGTAGGAGGGATGGAGAGACAGTAGGAGGGATGGAGAGAGGGAGGAGAGGAAAGAGAGAGAAAAAGAGGGGTCCAAAGAAAGGGGGAGATTGTTTAGAATGAAAGAGAAGGCGAGGACAGAGGCATATACTTTATCCAACTTTTTATTTTTAAATTTAAACCACTGAAATCCTGAGTGAAAATGCTTGATTCTTTTAACCCTGATTAAAAAATCAATGTATTTGCCCAATTTCATATGATATAATGTGACCGGTGTTGGTGGTAACATGTTTATTCACACTGAATAACATTTATTACAATTTTGTTGAGTGTTGGTACAGCTCGATGGTGTTTTATGCCCCCATCGTCGTCTTCCAGGCAGTGCTGACTTAAAGGCACCTAATCCTAAACCTAACCCCCAACCCTAACCTTAACCCATGCCTAACCTTAACCCTAGTGCCTTCCAGGCAGCGCTGCCTTGAAGACAACGTTGGGGGCATAAAACACCAAGAAACTTTGGGACAACCCAGTTTTGAACCCATAGCACAGGGGTCACCAAATGGCGGACCGTGGTCCGAGTCCGGACCCTGATGTGATCCTATCCGGACCCAGACCATAATAGCCTAATTTAGATTTTCACGTAAGATTTCAAAGCTGCGCTAAATGTTTCGTTGGTTAGGATAACAGCATTTACTTCAGGAGCTTCAGGAACCATCATTTCGCTTGCTGCTACTCAGCCAGTAAAATCTGTGAATTCGAGTCAGTGAGTAAAGTAGCCTACTATGGAGAAAAGACTGATAGCCTGAAACGAGCGAGGAGGAGACGGGACGAGAAACAATCAGATGGATATCTAAGTTAACGATAAGTAAGAGAAAGCTAGACAGCGAGAACAGAGCTTTATATATCGATACGGGGGCAATACCGCGCAAAACTGTCACGTCCGTAACGCCAACTAAATATGGATGTGACAGTTTTGCACAGAATTGCCCTGGACCTCTATATATTCTGAGTCAGGCGATTTTTAAAAGCGCCAATTTGAAGCACCCTTTACTAGACAAAGCATATTTTGAGCAAGCATAGGGTAGGCTAGGCCCATTCAACAGTGAACTGAGACCACAGAATATTTTACGCTTTCCAGGATTTCGGGTTAACATAAAAAAAACTAAAAAAATAAAATTAAACTTGCTGATTAATGGGTTCAAGAAACCAGCTGTGGAATATCCATCCTTGTCTCAGCTCAAATTTTATTTGAAGTTAATCTTAAAAATAGCCAAAGCTACTCAGTTTTTCTCCCCAATCACTCTTATCTTGCCTTATTTCTCCTCATTTTGAATGTTGCCTTTTAGGCTACTTATTTTATTTCACATTAAACATTAGGCCTAGGCTCAATCCATCCATCCTAATATATACATACATACATACATACATAGCCTAAACACGCGCATTAAACATTATGATGCTCCGGACCTTTGCTTGAGGAAATGTTCCGTAACTGGACCTCGCTGAAGATTAATTGAATACCCCTGCCATAGCGGTTGAGAACTCAGTCCTTGTTTAAGAGAGTGTACATTTTTCATTTGTATACCGCCGCAGATGACTTGCAATACGTTTTTAAAGTATATCTTTAGTTCTCTATATCTTTAGTTCTCTATATCTTCAATTCTTTTTCATGCCTTTTGCTCAGAAAGGACAGTGAAGAGTGACAGGAAGAGAGATGGGGCGGGATCGGGACAGAACCACCGGCCAGACTCTCGAACCCGACTCCACGTGGGCACTTGGACCCGATTATTATGGTATGGACGCTGCACCAATTATGGTATGGACGCTGCGGTTGCCTGTGCCACATCATTTGCATTTTTTCTTTAGTAGTTTCCTACATCCACTTTAAAAATGCAAATATATTGGACGCAAACTCAGATGTGGGACCAGAGGAACCTGGCAGGAGATGAGATGAATAAGAAGGATAGAGAGAATGAAAGAGAGAGAAGGAATGAAGAGGGGGAGAACAGAAGGCTGTGTGTGTGTGTGTGTGTGTGTGTGTGTGTGGTGTGTGTGTGTGTGTGTGTGTGTGTTTGTGTGTGGTGTGTGTGTGTGTGTGTGGTGTGTGTGCGTGTGTGTGTGGTGTGTGTGTGTGTGTCTGTGTGTGTGTGTGTGTGTGGTGTGTGTGTGTGTGTGTGTGTGTGTCTGTGTGTGTGGTGTGTCTGTGTGTGTGTATGTGTGTGTGTGTGTGTGTGTGTGTTGTATGTGTGTCTCAATGGGGCTGCTGCTTTGCCTGTCTTGTGGCTGGTGCCACGGCAACCAACCCGATGTGGATTGACATTAGAGCACATACATGACTTCAACTGTAAAAATCCTACAGAAAGAGAGAGAGAGAGAGAGAGAGAGAGAGAGAGGCGTGTAGTAAAAAGGCAGAAAAAGACATGTGAAGGGAAGATAATTTATTGTGTGTGTGTGTGTGTGTGTGTCTGTGTGTCTGTGCAAGACATACTACACATATATGTACATGAACATGTACTGAACGTAAAAGCGCTTAAGGTTTTTCATGCACTTGAAAGAAAGAACAAAAAAAAAAAAAAAAAAACACTATCTCCCCCACGGCATACGGGCCCAGAGTTCCTGTGAGGCTCTGGCCCACTGAGCTTACTCAGCATCCGTTATTAGCACCAGGCTCCTAAGCTATTAGAGTCGCATCGTAAAAGCCGACCGCTGCAGCGCAGACTCCAAACCACATCGACTCACTCATCCTTTTATCTGGTCGTGTTCCCCGAGTCTCCCAGGCGCCCCCACACCAGGAAGAGATTTTCCGGCGGACTAGCTTTCATATGGGAACGCCTAGCTGAGAGTAGAGGAATATGTTCACACACACTAGGAATGGGATAGAGGGAGGGGTGGAGGGGGGTTGCATTGCTTATGTTTACTTGTTTATGTTTACAGAGGTTTTGTTTAAAGGTGCGGTCTGTGAAATGTGAGGTCAGCAGTCTATTGCACCACTTCTTGAGGCAACATGGCGACTGGCTGGAAGAGTGAATAGCTTGTTCCGAAAATGTCTCCAGAGCCAGGACTGTGAATGAGTTTCTTTGACCGCACAGTACACTTACCCATCCCTCTATATGGCCTTGCCTTGTGTGTGTGTGTGTGTGTGTGTGTGTGTGCGTGTGTGTGTGTGTGTGTGTGTGTGTGTCTAAGCATCTCATACGCACATGTGTTGAGTGCTAAATCGTTTCGAGCTGTAAATTTTGTGATTCCCTCAGCAGATCACAAACTGAGGACAAACTCATCTGCATTCACTTCCAATACTTTTTACACAGACCGCATAACTGAGCACGTCTGACTAGCACACGGTGTATGACGCAGATATTACCCACATATCGAGTCACAGCGTGTGGTGTCCTCCTTCCATGACGCACAGCATGTAACATTCGTATTACACAGAAATAAATGATCAAAATCATGCTCCTCGTAACACACTCGTGTCAGTCAGGCTATATCGCTATGGATGGGTTTGAAGCGTGGGCCTAGGGTCTACAGTCACAGGGGATTCCTTCAGGTAACCTCTATACTAAAATATTCAAGACCTGAACATTTCCCAGAGGTGTTGTAGTCAAAATTACAGTTAACCCCCCTCCCCCCCCCCCCCACCACCACCACCACCTTCCCCTCCAAAATATTGGGAAACCATGAGGTATTCTACAGATCCAGTCATTCTAAACACGACTGCTTTAAAGATACATTGTATTGTTTCATTGTCGAAGATAAACACGTTTACATATAAGCCATCTCATAGTAGTACAAATTATACAGTAACAGAACACATTATTATGTGTAACAGTGTATTATATTATTCCAGTAGAATTCATTTATCAATTTAAGTTTAATTTGGATACAAATGCAAAGGACGAAGGCCCTACACAGAAAACGACAGTTAGCGCCCATAATACATAATTACATCCATGATTAGCATCGTTTGCACTACAGTAGCTTTAGAGAAAACACATCTGCCAAATACCATAAACATACATGTAAACACAAACATCACCCCTAAACCACGCCTCCTTTTCACCTTCAAGTTACCGAGGCGATTGGTGGTCGCCGGTCGAACCCCCGACACGGTCGACACCGCTTTCTCGATAATCACTCCAGTGTCTGAAGCAACAACTCATCACGTGAACACGCATGACAAATTACCTTTTTTTTTTTTGAGGGGGAAGTGAAAAATGAATCTCGGGTGCCGCCCTCTTATTACCATGCCTAATTGAATTCTCCTCATTTTCATCATAGACAAAGAACATCTAATGGCTGTTATCAAAGGGTCATTTGTTTTAGGACGTTTACAGGCGAATAGAAAGGGAGAAGTGAGTTCAAGGTCCATTTCTCCACCGATCGGAAAAACAGGACTCTCAGGATAAATCCATCGCTGATTTAATGATACTGAGGCAGCTGACAAGCTGAGAAATTTATCAGGCCCGATCAATAAGGGAACCGTCACAGTTCACACCAGATCGCTCAATGTATATTTCTTTTATAATGGGAATGAGAGAAATGAGTTTGTGTGTGTGTGTGCGCCTGTGTGTATGTGTGTGTGTGTGTGTGTGTGTGTGTGTGCGTGTGTGTGTGGGGGAGAGAGAGTGAGTGAGTGAGAGAGACTGAAAAAGAGAGAGCGCTGTAATCATTTTTATCCGAGCACAGTACATATTAGAGGAGGATTTATTAATATTTAAGTGGTTCTTAATGGCAAAGCACATGTTGATGAATACATGACTTGCTGAATAGTTGTCGTGCGGTCGATGCCTCCGTGATCGCATGCCTCCGCAGACTTTTCCATTATCCTGGTCCATATTAATAATGACCTTATTTGGCACCACTCACCTATGATGGTTTGGATATCATATCCGACATTTCTAGCATAGAGAAGATTTAAAGGGTTAGATAGATAGATAGTTATATATAGATAATTATTACAGATAGGGCACTTCATTGTTATTTGGCAATACAGTTACATGTAGCCATTTTACAAAACTGTTCAGAGACCTACACTTAATGTTCATTTTGTAAACATTGAATCGCTATATTTAATGTGTAAAGTGTACATTGTACCTTGAAATGTTAAAATTACACAACTGAATTCAGTTCAGTTGACTTCTAGACAGTTGTAACAGCAAGATGAAATGCACAGCACTTTCAACTCAACTATGAAATTATGGTAAATGTGTTCATCTAAAAACAAATAATAAATCACTGTAAATAAATAAATCAATCTCTGGAAAATGATGATCTGATTAAAGTCTGTCCACCATCAGTAATGACAAATTCCTACGCACTTCTGGGCAGCGCCTGTCGCCGATACACTGACAGCTCTCTGCTCCAGTACCTCGCACTGTTTTGATGTAAACGCCGCACGGGTAATGCGACCTAAGGGAACGATGCTGCGTCCCTGCCGGTCTATCAAAGGTCAGAGGTCATTGGATTGACGAGCTGTCAGAACGGTAATAACGACAACCCCCCAGGAGAATGAGTTTTTCCTCCGTACAGTGGTATCCATCTCCCCCCCCCTCCACTTCCTCCTTCTCTCGCTTTCCATCCTCATTCATCACGCCATTTTTTTTTTTTTTTTTTTTTTCCACGCCATCTTTGATTACACCAAAATATTAATCCTGCCTACTTATGGCTCTGGGTTATGCTGACGTGGCCCTCACAGATATGTTTCTTTAATCTGACGGCACTCGGATGGGGACGGGACGCCATGTGAAGCTCATACCACAGAAATGAATAATGTGTTAATTATCTAGGCGCTGGCCTGGCGTGTAGGCACTTCTTATCAAATGAGCTATGGTCGTGAGATTGATCCGCAATAGGATATACTGTAAGACCAGCTCAGACCTGCTTTGGTGGATATATACGTTCTTTATGTATCTTGGCTGTGCACATACACAGGATCATAAGAATGTTTTTAATTTGCTCAGATGGCATACCCGTGCCAGCTGACGATTGATAGCTATAACTAGACATGAACTACTATGCATTACTGTCTTCATTCCAAAGGGGATGGTAGATTTATGTGTTTTTTTTTTATCCACATTTTTCCAGGGAAGGTGGCTCTTCCTTGTATCCTCCCTTTCTACCTCTAACTACTACATAACTCCTATAATGTCTCATATGGAGATGCTAGTAAACAGGCTATCCCAGCTTATGACCAACACTCGTCTCAAAACACTCCAGTACTACACAAGGGAAATCCAGAGTCTGCTTTTCTATTATTTATCATATTCATGTAGATGTCATGGATTGTTTTGCAAGTGCTATTGTTAGGTATGTCATTTGAAGTTTGTGAAGGGTAATGTTTAGGTCTTCAACAATGTCAATGTTGTAAGTATTAGATAACCTATACTGTCTCCTAAGAAGATGCTGGTGAACAGGCCATCGCAGCTCCTCAAGGAACTCAGCCTATAGGTCATCACAACAACAGCATCACAAGTATTATCGCTCTGAATGCTTGTTGGACAAATGTGGCATTGGGACAATGCACACACACATTCACACACACACACACACACACACACACACACACACACACACACACACACAAACACAGCATAGTGTAAGCATGATACAACACTGGACAGCGTGTGATCATGTGTCAAGAAGTCTTAATGAGTTGGCCAAACTGTTGCCTTGTGGGAAAAACACGGATAAGCCGTAGCTGTGCAACTCCCGCTAACTCGCCATTGCCATCGAGTCGAGGTAAACAGATCATTGTGTAATCTGATGTCCTCCTCAGCTCTGCATGGCTCCCGCGAGTTAAGCCGCGATGCAAAAACGGGATAAGTCATGTCCATTGACTGGGGGCCCATTGTCCATCACACAAACGGCTCCTTGTGTCGCCGAAGCCAATACATCTGAGCCGGCTCCTGTCAATCATTTTCATACTGTCAATGATGAAAGCTTTCGCTAAAGATTTTTTGTCTCTCAATGGTGTCTTTGTCCCAAAAGGCTGTCCATTAAAAAGAGTCGTCCAAAACTGAAAGCTTTATGGATTTGAAGTATGATCTGAAAAGGAAATGTGGGCGTATTGTGTTGAATTGTGTGAATTCTAAACAAGAAACGCCCGTCGAAAAAATCTGCACGAAAAAAACGAAGACATGAGAATATGACCTTTGGAGTTAAAGCTCTATGAGACAGACAGAGAGGAGGAGGAGGAGGGGGGGGGGGTTGTTGGAGAAGGAGAAAGAGAGGATGACTGGCAACAACACGCTGATGGAATGAAGAAAGAAGTAATGTAGAAAAGAGGAGGAGGAGAGAGAAATGATGTCACACATAGAGATAAAAGATAGTATAAAAAGAGAATGAAAAAGAAAAGAAAATATACACCCCTGCAGTTGCTAAGGGCAACGCCTGGACGTCAACAAGATTGAATATTCGTGTGTTAATGAACTCAGCTTGTCAGCGCTTTAATAAAGTAAGGCGGTCGCCTAATCAATGAGTGGGCGGGACTCGGACCCAGATCGATACAGGAAATGACATTTATGCCTCGTGTTAATTTATGGAGCGCCGTAAAAAAAGCGGAAAAGAACGGGCGGTTTTAACAGCGTTAGTGTGAGAGAGTGGCGATAGAGACGGTAATGGAGTCCACATCGGGCCATAAAGATCGAGATGGGTCGCTAAGCCGAGGACCAGCACACCCTGCGCTTGTTAACCAACTACTAAATATCTAAGTGGCTCAATACTCGTTAACTGGAGCCCGCAGGCCCATAGGCAATGACCACCCCCCCCCCCCCCCCACCCCCCATATGAGATAAGGTTTTGTTTTTATGTTATTTGTTTTTGTGGTAGGAAGCACTTGTGCTTGTTACCTCAGCCAAAGAGATAGTGTTTTTGATGCAGTGTGATTGTTTGTCTGTAAGCAGAATTATAGGGA
>NC_055965.1:20159458-20174458 GCF_018492685.1 Alosa sapidissima | reverse complement strand
TGTTGCTACCAACCACTCCCTGCTCCCTTTTCTATTTCTGCGTGCTACTGTATAACACCAGTAATTAGCGCCGCACTGAAACCAGTTAGAGCTCAAGAACGATCGACCCAGTGGCCTTAATGGAATTACACCAGAATAATAACGGTCACATCATAGGCTTCTAATATGGCTTTTATGGTCTCTTAAGTGCGTAGGTTATGTATTACTATAGAGGCAATTACATTTGAATAACTGCTGTTGACATTAATACACCAATAAAAATTAGAGTAGCTCCTCATGTCTGGACTTGAAGACATTTTTAAAAACGTTCAGCATGCAGCAGCAATAGCACTTCATTAGGCAGAAAGTGGCTTTCAATCACTGCTGATTGCACTTACATGTAAATATACTGTACACCTATATGGCTAAATGTAATGATAACCTACATATTATTTTATATTTGTGCCTACCTATATAACTGTAAGTTTATACAATGTGTGAGAATGTGTCATACAAAACTCCTGACACACAGAGACAGAGGAAAAGTTGGACTATTTTCTGACCTGATCAAAGTTCGCTGGGGAGGAACCCTGCAGTCGAGGTTGGAGTGAAATGTTATCTAAGGTATTTATATGGCCACCACTGTGTTTATGTGCGCTTAAGCTCAACGTGTGTGTCCTGTGACACACACACACACACACACACACACACACACACACACACACACAGAAGCAAGGGGGCAAAGATAGACAGTGAAAACTTGCTTATTTAAAGGTAAAGGACCCCAATGGGTGCACATTATACTGTACAAGAGCATGAAGCTTCATTTTTGACAGTATTATCTCGTGAGAAAAGAGAGAGTGAGAAAAGAGAAAGGAGAGTTGTGAGCCCTGCTGACATGACATTCCTGATGAGCCACCTGTTCCGCACACACACACACACACACACACACACACACACACACACACACACAGTCTCCTCTCAATCACACACAGTCTTCTCTCTGTCCCTCTCTCACTTTCTCTTGTTTTTTCTTTTCTTTTTCTTTTTACATGCATTCTCCATCTCTCTCTCTCTCTCTCTCACTTTCTCTCTCTCTCACTCTGTGTGTGTGTGTGTGTGTGTGCGCGCGGCCATGCCACACTCTCCCCTGAAAAGGTGTGTGTTGTGGGGGGTCCCCCAGACTCGGTGGTGCCTGGCTCCCCTTCGTGGCTAAAATAATGTCTGCCCTCAGGTCTGCCCGTCAGCCTCCCCGACAGGACCACCCGTGAAGCCCCATCCCACTGACAAATACCCTCAGCAGCATTCTATAGCGCCCCAACCCACTGACCAATACCCTCAGCAGCATTCTGAGACCTTGAATTTCCCCTGGGCATCAATAAAGTATATATCTATCTATCTATCTATCTATCTATCTATCTATTCTATAGCCCCAACCCACTGACCAATACCCTCAGCAGCATTCTATAAATCTAATCCATGTCGAGGGATGACGAAGAGAGGAAGGGAGAGTTGTGTGATTATAAATGCTTTGGTAATACACTGTTATTTTTGTCACCCCAAGAAAGCCCATTTGAGCATATGCTCAAATGATGAAGAACCATTTCTTGGTTCTTATATAATTGAACTAAATTCAAACAGTCACTGAAGATTTAATCCACACAATTCTCACATCACACCTTTAAAAAATTGTTTTATTGTGAGAAAATGGATAGACATTTAACATGAATTAACATGAAAAAAAAAAAAGAATCCGTCCACAACATGTCATCAATTGCCACATACCCACATACACCTCTCTTGTTATTTCGACATAGCCACATCCAACCTGTCTGTACCAGAGAGCGAGACCAGATCAACGCATTGCCTGTACCTTCCAGACCATTTCTTTAATTTCACAATTTATTTCATGTTTATATGTTGACAGAGACGGTTTGGCTTCTAACAGTATACAATTAACTACTTTAATTGAACTACTTGTTAAAAAAAATAAGCGCTAGGCCTAGCCTACTGAAAATAATTTATATTTTACTTTTCCGTTTATCTGAAACAGAAGGGGCTTTGAGAGCCTTTGAGAGAGAGGTCTCCGAAAGTGCATCGTGGACTTCTGATTTCGTGCCGCGCTATATGAAACTGGGGCATTAAGCTAAGTGCATTTGAGACTCCGTATGGCATGCGGACCGTTAACCGGGAAGCACCAATTCTTTCGGTGCTTTGATGGGAGCTGCGTTATTGGAGGCATGCTCCACTTATAACTCCGAGCCTCGCTAATTGGTGCCGTGTGAGAGTGCGTTTTGGCCGCCGTGAAGGAGTGCACTTGTTGGCGTGCGACTCTTGGTCTCCGTATCTCTTCCCCCAGGTCAGCGGTTCTCACGCTCTCGCGCAGTCTCTTGACCGAAGACCAAGTCCGACCTCTGTTCGCGGTAATAATATCTAAAACACGCGCGTGGTATAGGGTTTGCGCGTGGGAAAAAGCCACAACCACTCAACTTAGTGTGTTGTAGGCCTAAGTGAGATTCTAACGGAATTTACCAGAGAGCATATCAAAAGAGCATTGGATTAACTTGCATCTCACATGTCAGATAAAGCGTAAGCAGTAGCCTATTAGATTTTGTCAGGGCTGAAGTGAGTTAATACAAACACATTAGCCTATGTGTGTTACTATCTAGGACAGAGAGTTGAAAAATGCTTTTGCTATTTTTTTTTTACCAATTATACCGATATACGGATTAAATCTTTGTTGAAATGTGCTAGTGTAAATATATCTTCTTCAGTCATTTATTCACCATGTTAAAAGAAAAAAGCAGGCTATTATACGATCTAATAGTAAGTACACTGAAGAAAAGAAAGATATCAAAATAATAACAGAAATAACAACACCTCATATTTTATAGCTTGTAGCACAAAAAGTAGCACAAAGACAAAGTGCATTACTACACCAACAGATGTGTGTTTAGGTCTGTAGCCACATTCCTGTTATAGTGTGTGTGTGTGTGTGTGTGTGTGTGTGTGTGTGTGAGTGTGTATGTGCATATCACAAAATATCACACTGCATATGTGTTTCTGCTATTTATGACAGGTGAGGAAAGGTGTGTGTGTGTGCTGTAGGAGTCTAGAGTGGCCCAGGTGCAACCTAACAAGATGTATTCACTCCTTCCTCAACATCATCGCCATGGTGACTGTTTGCCAGATGAGCAGGGGAACATTCTTTTTGTGACACTACTGATGCACAGACGCAAGACACTGTTCAGCATTCTAGAAACACTGTATTTAGAGGTGGGAGAGTAAGTAAGGTGTGTGTGTGTGTGTGTATGTGTGTGTTTGTTTGTGTGTGTGTGTGTGTGTGTGTGTATACAATATCACAAAATATCACACTGCATATGTGTTTCTGTTATTTTTAACAGGTGAGGAAAGGCA
Organism: Alosa sapidissima; assembly: GCF_018492685.1. NCBI lineage: Eukaryota > Metazoa > Chordata > Actinopteri > Clupeiformes > Clupeidae > Alosa > Alosa sapidissima. Next base: position 20,171,062 of record NC_055965.1, on the reverse strand, counting down.
CTGGTCTGTGTGTGTGTGTGTGTGTGTGTGTGTGTGTGTGTGCATGTGTGTCTGTTTGTGTGTATGTGTGTAAGTTTAAGTTTAAGTGTGTGTGTGCACGCAAGTGTGTGTCTGTGTGTGTGTTTGTGTGTGTGCACGCAAGTGTGTGTGTCTGTGTGTGTGTTTGTGTGTGTGTGTGTGTGTCGGAGAGTGTGTGTGTGTGTGTGTGCGTGTGTGCTGCGTGTGTGTGTGCAAGTGTGTGTGATGTTTGTACGTGTGTATCACACATGTATGTGGGGTGAGAAAACAGCAGCAGCTGTCACCACAGTCACAACAAACCATCTGTGGTCCTACCCTGAGCAGTAGGTACCTTGTGTATTTCAGGAAATCATGTTATTTTTCCCCAAATGGGTGAAGTCTACATGCCACACTTGTGGTGTACTGTACAGTTTGGAGGCAAAAGTATAAGTAAGTTTAAGTAAGTATATATACTCTTTTGATCCTGTGAGGGAAATTTGGTCTCTGCATTTATCCCAATCCGTGAATTAGTGAAACACACTCAGCACACAGTGAACACACAGTGAGGTGAAGCACACACTAATCCCGGCGCAGTGAGCTGCCTGCAACAACAGCAGCGCTCGGGAAGCAGTGAGGGGTTAGGTGCCTTGCTCAAGGGCACTTCAGCCGTGCCTACTGGTGGGGGTTCGAACCGGTTACAAGTCCGAAGCGCTAACTAGTAGGCCACGGCTGCACAAAATCAAAAGAGTAAATCAAACAATCAAAATAGTAAAGAGTAAAGAGTCAAAGCAAAAGTCTATGTGTGCCTAACGTGCAGATTATCATGATGTAGTTTGTTGGATCTCACAAATGTTCTCACATTTTTTGAATGTTTCCCAAAAGCATTGTAACTTACTGTTACTATATGTCAAAAGACAGTCAGAAACCAATAATGTCAACAGCCCCCAGAACGGCCATGGAAATCGACACAGACAGACAGTCAGTCAAATAGTCAGTCAGCCAGACAGACAGACAGACAGACAGAAAGAAAAAAAGAAAGACAGAAAGAAAGAGAGAATCCTGTGTAAGAGAGATGTCTATTGTTGTCAGAGCAGACTAAGAGGGGGCTCAGTGTCCCACAGGGGACAGACCTTGTGCAGTCCGCAGACCGACAGAGCTGCACCCCCACTGCTCCCACATATATACGGTTTCATTCTGGTGTGTGTGTGTGTGTGTGTGTGTGTGTGTGTGTGTATGTGTGTAAGAGTGCATAGGTGTGTGTGTGTGTGTGTGTGTGTGTATGTGTGTGTAAGAGTGCATAGGTGTGTGTGTGTGTGTAAGAGTGCATAGGTGTGTGTGTGTGTGTGTGGCTTCTACAACTGTGTCTTTCTACTCTGCTTCTACAAGTGGAGCAGGAATCTTTCTGACTTGTTTGATTTCTATGACAACTCCATAGTCATCCATCCAATAATGTCTTACCCATCACCATCATGTCTTAGTGACAGACCAGCGTACAGCTCTACTGTTTCTCCTGCTACAACACCTATCTATTATGTATTAGTGGTTTCACAGAGAACAAAAGGAAATACAACAACAATAATATTGATAACAATAATAATCATTATTTATATAGATATACAAGTGTTTTACAAAGTGTTTTACAAAGTTACCTACATTAAATAGACAGTCATACAATCACATTTTAGGTACAAAATGTCATTTAAATATGCAGCACAATGGTAAGATCACACGCCATCCTAACTGGTGTAAGCATCTCAACGATCAACGCATCCCACGGTCCTAGTTTGTTCATCATCCAGTTGGTTAACCTGAAAGACCTGTTCTAAGATGGTTAAACTGAGATACCTGCTCAAAGATTTTTTTTCATGTCAGTGGGTGGAGACCAGGTGCTGGGGTGGTGTAATCAGAGATTGCCATTACAACTAGCTCCACCACACACACACACACACACGCACACATACACTGTGCACTGTGAATTACCAACGTGCAGAAATTGCGATTCATAAATAAACTTACCATATCTGTCTTAATTACACCTTCCCTTGAGGATTACTGATAATAATACATAATAGTTCACACTTAATTGTGAACAGACTGGATAGTTACAACCCACTCCCCCACCACCACCTGCATCACATGCACATGCACACACACACGCACACACACACACATGCAAACGCACACTCTCACACACACACACACATACTCACTCTCTCACATACACACACACACACACACATGCAAACACATACTCTCACACACACACACACACACACGGGTCTGATCTCCATTACACACAGACACACACACAGAGTGGGCAATTAGGCCTGCATTCAGGGAGACACAGGCCCCACACACATGGTTATGGCACCTGGTCCAGGTACTGAAGTATGGGGGTCGACTCTGAAGAATTAGGTGTTTGTTACAGCACATCTTAAAGAAAAACAACGAGGGTTGCTAGTGCATGTGTAGGAATTTCAGATATAGGTTAAGATTTTCTCTATCTCTCTATCTCTTAATACTATCATTATCTTTATGCAACACTTTTATTGTCAATATCTGAAGGGGGGGGGGGGGGGGGGGGGGTAATCGCTGCACACTTACACTCACATTTAAGACAATACAGATTTGTAAACAAGCTAGAAAACAACTTCCAGACAATGGGACACCGAAGGCCACATCCGACGTCCATCCCCTGTACCCTGGTGCCTCTATAGACCCTTTCAACAATAAAAACAAAAACAATGCTTGAACGTTCTATTTGGGCCCCAATAGAGTGGTGAAGTCCCGCCCCTTCTACTTCCGGTCCATGGGACCTATCTTTCAAAAAATTATGAATGGGAGTTAATGGAGAGATAACAATTATTTTTTGGTCCAGTTTGAATTGTGCCACAAATTTCACATATGATGTGTGTGAATTTAAAAGATAATTTTTCACGTCAAGAAAGTACTGTTGTTCGATAGACTTCAAAAGTTATGTTGTTTTTTTACATCTCTCGTCTTGAACGATGTACGTCACCAACGTAATGAAACGATAAGAGCTGTTATGCTAGTTAACGGTTGCATCTTGCTGCCTGCTATGTCACTTAACAGTATGTAATGTACAGTCTATGGACGAATACAACTTACCTGATGTGTTTAATCCTCTGACTCATGGTATTTTCTTCGGCAAGGAAAGCCCAATTAAGACCTGTTGCTGGTATGCTTGTACAATCTAGTGTGGCTGTGAATGAGCTAACGTCACTAGCGCGACTGATGGGTTTGTAGTCGTTGGAATTACGATCTTTCACAATGTTGTAATTCAATAGTTACGAAACAAACTGCAAATGTCTTTACATGAAAAATTGTCTTTAAAATTGACAAACATCATATGGGTAATTCAAGGCACAAGTCAACCGGGACCAGAAAATAATTTCTTTTTCGCCATAGACTGCCGTTTTTTTTAAAAATATTTTTGAAAGATAGGTCCCATGGAGGCAAACGGAAGGGGCGGGACTTCACCACTCTATCTACTTCCTCTGCAGGAAGATAACATATGGAATGTTAAAACGGAAGTCTTGTGGGGCCAACTATGATGCTGATAATGGAACTCTCTTGAAAGGGTCCATAGGAGCCCCCGCTGTGCTGTGCTGTGCTCTGCTGTGCTGTGCTGAGCAGTGTTGTGTGCTAAAGCCCAGCCTGATGGAGGCCGTTAATGAGTGGCTACACGCACGAGAGGGAATGAATGACAGACCCAGTTTGGATTTTAGTCAGAACTCTTGTCACCTCCACAAACATTAGCATAACACATACGTGCTCATACGCTCTCTCTCAGATAAACACCCTTACACACATTCTCATCCTTTTTTTCTCTCTCTCTCTCTCTCTCACACACACACACACACACACACACACACACACAGGCTTCTCTTGGTCTCTATGTCTCTGACCGGCAGCAGTGGGACAGTGGAGCATGTTTACAGGGCAAGCTGAGTCGTCGCCAGCCAACAGCACGCTGCACAGGAGCTGTGTGGTTTGAGCGTGCGTACAAACACACACACACAGTCAACACACACACACTCTCATTCTCTCTCTCTCTCTCTCAAACTCCTCACGCACTCTCTCTCAAACTCCTCTCACACACACACACACACACAAGTGCAGGGCAAACAGGGCCGTTGCCAGCCGACATCCTACTGCACAGGAGCTCTGCGGTCAGAGCCTAAGTACAGGGCAGGCCGTCTGGGGCCTCCACTACTGCATGGGTGAGGCAGAGAACACAGCGCCTTCACAAAAGAGAGAGAGAGAGAGAGAGAGAGAGAGAGAGAGAGAGAGAGATGAAGGGGAAGGAAGAGAGAAAGAAAGAGATGTGGTGTGTTTGTTGGTGTGTTTGCATACAGAAACACTGGGTGTGAATCCTGCTTTATCCCCCACACACCTTTAATCCAATTCAACCTGAAACTTTTATTTTGTGTCTAAACTCTCAATTTCAAACACAAACACACACACACACAGGCAAGCACACACACACAGTGGGTGATTAGAACTGCATTCAGTTTGTTTCAAAACTCTCAGTTTCATTATGTGAACGCTCCACTGATCACTGCGGACAGGATGCATGTGACTGAGCCTGTGTGTGTTTGTACAGCACATTTATTGGAGATGAAGACAGTGTGTGGATGAAAGAGACAAATGTGCACTTAACGGCAACAACAAAAACAACAACAACTTGCATGTATGTAGCACTTTATCAAGGCACCCAAAAGCACTTTACAGTGAAGGGGGAACCTCACTGACCACCAACGATGTGTAGCATCCACCTGGGTGATGCACGGCATCCATTATGCGCCAGAATGCCCAGCACACACTAGCTTGTGATGAAAATAAATCCTATTTATGGAGACACTATAAGGACCACTCTTATGAGAGCCAAAGGGGGGAAGAAAAAAAACGAGAGACTGAAAAATAGAAGAGCGCAGATCCATGGAAAAGAGATGAACCGATTGAAAGGCAACTGTCTGGTTGTAGAATTGCAGACAGAAAACTGGCAACCACAGCAGAGAGATGTGAGCAGCCAAAACTGGCAACCACAGCAGAGAGATGTGAGCAGCCAAAACGGGCAACTACAGCAAGGAGATATGAGCACCCAAATATCAAACAGATGTTGAAGCGATGAAATGGGTATCACTGGCACTACAACCCCTCGGTGCTCATGGACGGAGCAGGACCACAGAATCAGCAGCAGCCCCCTGGGCCACTTCAGATGACTGGACCCAGGGAAGGACCGGAGTAACCCACGCAAGGACCGGAGTAACCCGCGCAAGGACCGGAGTAACCCACGCAGAACTTTTTCAGACTTTAATGGTGGTGCAAGTGACTTAACGTTTCGACGCACAGTGTCTTCCTCAAGAGTTTTGACTGGCAACCACAGTTACTGTAGAGAGATACGAATAAACAAATATCAAACAGATGTTGTATGACCACCACTACACCACTGGAGGAGTGAGTAGATTAAAGGGTTAGTCTGTAATTCTAATACATGTTTTGTCTCCGACTGGGGCCAAACACAGGAAGGGAGTGCAATATGATTGGCTAGCTCAACTATCAACAATATATCCAGCACTGTACATATTTCTTCACTATTTAATACTTGTCAGTGTTCTTTATGCTCTATGTGGAGCCATAGTTCTTGAGAAACTACATCTCTCATATGTATGTAGCTTAAATGTTATTCTAATGTTGCAACTGTAGCTTAAATATTAAAATGCTTAAATGTTAATAGGTTAAATGTTATTGTAATGCTGCATCTGTAGCATAAATATTAATAACTTAAATGTTATTCTATCGCTGTAAGATAAACACGTCCTATTGCTTTTGATAAACACGTCCGCCCAATGAATAAATGTAAATGTATGATAAATGCGTATGTGTGGACGTAAAAAATAAAAGCTGACTTGACTTCATCACTGCTGCGCAGGCTGCCTAGAGAACGGCCTGTCTGTGCGATCTATTGCACTGAACCATTTGTCTAATCAGTACGATTCCGTACAAGGCCTCAGCGTGTGCTGGAAGTTTCTATTGGCAGCCGGCGCCTCGCCACTCAGAGAGGGAAAGAGACGGAGAGACTCAGAAAGTGAGAGAGAGTGAGATAGAGAGAAGTTTATTTTTATTGAATGTATTTCATTTTAAGATTTTTAAAACAGCAAAAACAGAACCATTTCATCAATCTACTCTACGCTGACAGCAAAATACAAGCCAACCACAGAGTGTGTGGGGGGGGGGCGGGGGGGGGGGGGGGGGGTGAGAGAAAGAGTACATGTCTGAACTGTCTCATTATTTTTTTCTGTCTTTTATCTATACTCCACCCGTACTAACCCATGAAGCCTATATGTTTTGTGTCCAAGTTTATCATTTCAAGACATATCTCTCACTGCTGAGGAGTGTGGAGACCAAAGCAGCGGTTCAGTTGACTTGCATCACTGCTCTGCTGATAAGATGTGCATGTTGATGTAACAGCTCTCCAGGCGGTAGACATAACAACATACAGCAGGACATGAAAACAGAGAGAGAGAGGGAGAGAGAGAGAGAGAAAGAGACTGGGAAAGAGTGAGACAGAGAGTGTGAGAGAGAGAGAGAAAGAGAGTGGGAAAGAGTGAGACAGAGAGTGTGTGAGAGAGAGAGAGAGAGAAAGAGAGAGTGAGGGGGAAGGGTTGGCAGATACATAAATGAATAAGGAGACAGACTGAAAATGGAGACAGACATTTCTAACTCCTCACCAGCTACTTAAGGGAAAGAGGGACTGACAAGAACGTGTGACGGAATGAACTGTCAATGTTGCGGTTGGCCCTGTATCATGTGCAATTAGCTTGCTTCAAACGGCTCATCATTTATAGTGCCTGACGTGCAGTTGAAACAAAAGGCACACCACTCACTTGTTCCTTCCAAGCCCCAATGTTCAACTCTCGTCCCCGGCGAGCTACATGTGGCACGACCGGCTATCTGAAGATCACGGGAAAGCTTCTTGGTGTGGGATGCAGGCACGAAAAGGAGTCTTGTTCCAGATCTTGCAAAACGTTACCTACTGGATCGATCAAAGTGGTAATTTTACAACGAAGTAAGAGAGCGATTTAGGTCGGTCTGAAAACAACTTACTCCTTAAGCCTTTCGTGTCAAAAACAAACTTGCATGTTACATGGCTGCCTCAACATCTGAGCGCAGTATAAGATATGCAAGATGTCCTGATAAGTTATCTCAACTAACAAACACACACACACACACACACACAAACACACAGCCTAATGAAGACCACCCATACATACCTGCTGGTTCGTTTTAATGTCACTAGCCCACAAATTACTTTGCACTTTCTTTTGATGATAATACAAGTGCGAAGAAAGCTGTTGGTCCTGGCTTGATGATGGCGTTATAGGAGAATTTACGGTATACAGAGATTTGAATTATTCGATATCAGACTCTGAAAAGAGATTTTCCCCCCTTTTATAGCCTACATTAAAAAACAATCTAATTGCATGTTGTCTGCGAAAAATGCCATGCAACACTTGGCATCCAATAAAAAGGGCAATTTTTCTTTTTCACGTTTTCTGTGAGAAAAGTCAAACCCTCTACATTGGCAACCTCTCCGTCATACATATAAAAGGCCATCTATAAATATTTTTTTGCATTATAGTAATACATGAATTAAAAATAAATACAACAAATAAAAATATTATTATAATATATAAGAATTTACCACACCTCAAAACACATTCAAATGTCACCTATTTAAACACAGTTAACTGCCCCCCCCCCCTCCTTTCCCATTGAAACAGCTTGATAGGGCACTAACGACCATCTTAAGTGGCAAATATGACAGATTTTTTGACATGATGAAGTTACTATTTGTTCTTAATCTCTCTTCAAGACACAGACAGGTTAAGGTCTATAATTAATATTATTTTTTTTATTCTTTTCTTTTTTCTTTACATTTTAAACTATTCTTTGACTATTGCCCTTCTATGCTTGTATTAGCTATTCCTGTTTGCTTTTGTTTATGTGAAGCATATTGAATGACCTCAATGTGTATGACGTGCTATATAGTTAAAGTTGACTTGACTTGACTATAAGGTCTAGGCTCACCCCTGCTGTGCAGCAGATTTACATGGGCACTCCTTTGACCCCTCACGGTCTGAACCTCCTTCACAAGACCTGGTAAAAGCAATACGTTCATGAATGCTATCTGCCACAAACACTGGACCCTGCTCCAGCGTTTCTCTGGGTTTGGGGCCGGAGGCTGCGACTGTGAGCGAGACTGCAGAGCTTGATAAAATAGTTTCAGTGCCTTCCTTCCTTTGACGGCGGGTCGGGCAGCGTGTCTTTGAAGTTCAGCGAGCCGGTTTGAGTGGTTGGCTCTGCTCCCGGAGATAGAACACACACACACATACACACACACGCACGCACACACACACACACACACAAACATGTGCACAAATAAATAAAATACAAACACACACACACACACACAAATAAACCAACCCAAACACACACACACACACACACACACATATGCACAAACGCATATGCACACACACTAGAGACTGTAGTATCCTACAGGAGTTGGCTGTTATAAACAGTCACCCTGATGGCAGTGTGTGCAGGGACCTTTACACCAAGGTCTCCTTTAGCGACGTAGCTTAAGTGCTAGCCCTCATCCGTACGTTGCTTTCGATAAAAGCATCAGCTAAATGAATCAACATAAGAATAAAAAAATAAATATCATGTAATGTAATGCGGTGTACTGTATTAGGTCCAATGTGCAGGCCTTGCTTTCTCCCCAAACCCCAGAGGAATGGTTTGTTTTCTTTTCCAACTCTCGCTCACCACAAACTGGGTGATAAATGCCACTCGTGCAACTCTCCTGGTCTAATAGGCTGTTCAGTGTTGCCTGTTCAGTAAATTGAATGAGACATTGTTCCCAGTGGTGCAGTTAAGTGGCAGAACGGTCGTCCATAAATTTAAACTATTCCACTGTAGTTGACGATCCATAAGTCTCACGGAAGGGACAGGCTATACTGAGAAGGTGACTTGCAAAAGTATTCAACACTCCTGAAAGTCATCCGTTATATTTATCCTTGTTCTCTGTTACAAAAGATACTTGTGCATATTTTCCCAATCTGTATTAATATTATTACAAACATGTGTAAGCAGAACCTCATTTATTCAATTTAGCTCCTTGCAAAATTATTCAACCTCTGTGCTTCCAGTCCAGATTTTAGCAGATGACATTATGATACAAGAGCTGCCACTTATTTCACCATAAATGATTAGTTAAGCACTAACTGAGTATCTAAGTTGCCTTATTTCACCATAAATTATTATAATTAAGCACTAACTATGAGTATCTAAGTTGCCTTATTTCACCATAAATGAATATAATTAAGCACTAGCTATGAGTATCTAAGTTGCCTTATTTCACCATAAATTATTATAATTAAAGCACTAAGAGTAGAAGTTGCAGATATACCATATGAAACAGGCATTTACTGCAAAAAAACACATAGATGTATACAGCACATCCAAACGTTTCACAGGTGACAACAAACACGTGTAGAAAAAGACTTCGTCAGACACAGCCGACTACCATCCAAAATTCAAAACACGGCAGCACGAGACGCTTCAAGCACCGCGCTATGATTTCGACCCTGAGAGATGTCATAGTGACGCCTTTGATCCGTATACGGGCCCCGGGAAGAAGTCTAAACTAATGTTTACCGTTCCAGTGATGATGGAACAGATGTTCGGCCGTGAAGGTCTTGTATGAAGAGCCATCCCACCACACAGGAAATGCTGAACGCTGAAAAAAATAGTCAGCTTTCTGTGGAGCGTAATGAGACTTTCCTTCATTTCTACATTTCTTCAACTGCCAAAATGTGCTGTGATTTGCTCTACTGGAGAGAGAAGTTGTTATATTTTGTATAGTGATGTAAGCTGCTACTCAGCATTGTAGCTATTTCAATGTGTGTTTTTGCTTAAATCCCAACCACACTAAAAATGATTGGAACGTTATGCTACTAAACTAAACAGACTATATTGCACATGAACTTCGAAAGATATTGATGATATAGTTTATATAGTTCAACAAAGCCTTGTTTTATACTGCTACCTCAGCGTTAGTAATGGTGTATTTTAGCATTGCTTATATGTTCAAGACTTGCCGTCGTGATCATGGGCGTCGGAGGCATTATACCAGCCACCCACTTTTTAAAATTGTTAGTTTGGACCCCCCCACTTTTGCCGTGCTGTTTTCAGCATCTGTTTAGTGCTTCATTGTCATTTTCATTGGATTCTCCCATTTGTGCGTAAATCGCTCTTAAGCTTTTTTTTTGTTACACGCATTCTCCCATTCCGCTTCCATCACACACGCAGCGACAAGCGCCAAATCCCCCGCAGTGTTGAAGAGATCAGTCGTCCCCCTCACTTTTGATAAGGAAAAAAGCCTTATAGGTACGTCAAATAAATAATAACCTATTTACGCTAGGCTATGTAAAACTCCCCCATTAACAGCATCACGTCACTAACCACAGCTAAGACTGCACAATCTCGTATTCACTCTGTTGGATATCTGAAGCCAGTTTGTCTACTTAGATACTGTAAATCCTGAAATTATGGCCGGGGTCTTAAGACAAAGTACAGGCCTTTAGGGGCAGGATTGTATTCGAGACAGCCCTTTATTTCTTATTTTGAGACATGCGTTTCTTGGAGCGGCATACTGGTAGGCCTTCAAAAACATGACATTTTCGGTTTAGTTTGATATTTAATTTACTTTTGGACTGTTTAATTATATTGTTAAATGTTGGGACTGATGGGCACTGAAATCTGGGGAGGTATTTGATGATCACTATTACGTTCCATGTAGTTGAAAGAGTGTCGGGATTTCAAACAAACCGCGTCATGCGTTCATTGAACGTCCGCGGTGCTGTAATGGAAACCTTATTGCGTAGCCAAGTAGCCTATTGAGTTATTTTTAAATTATGCATGATTTACTTTTTATTAATTTCGTAGGCTGGAATGCCTCGAGTCGCGGCAACAATTGTGTTTAAATGTAGTAGCATGTTTTAGCCTCTGGCAAGCTCTGGCAAGGCGGCAAGCGACTGAGCTTGAGAGCGACATGTTGGAGACCCAGCTGGAAAGTCAGTGGCCGAATGCACGCAAGAGTTGTATACATAAGAAACACCCAGAGTTTGGGCGTGCCAAAACGCGTAACTCCCTCTATCGCGCGTAAATGACACGGGAGAATTCTGGCAGGGTGAAATATGCGTAGTTACGCATTTTTTGACTTTACGCACGCGCTTGGGTTAATTCCCCGCTTAGTGTTTTGTTGTGCCTATACAGTGTTGGGAGTAACGCGTTATAAAAGTGGCATAATGTAGGCCTAATGGGCCTAATTTGCTGTAACGTGGTAGGCTAATGTAAGGCATTACAAAAAAATTGGTAAATATTTTACTCGGGAGTCGGGACAAACTTCACTAACGCGCGTTGCATTTTTCATTTCGCAATGCATTTTAACCCGAAATTAAGTGGTATTTTGTTTTTATAAGCATATACAAATTAGCCAACAACGTCGCGAGATCA
>NC_055965.1:20149458-20154458 GCF_018492685.1 Alosa sapidissima | reverse complement strand
TGTCCAAAGGGACTTACGATGACATCAACAAGCATTACTTTAACATTTAAATTAACCGTTTATAGCAAAGTCAAATTGTCTAAATAAAGAACTGCAAATGATTAAATAGACTGAATAGAATAATCTTGTTTTAGAACTGATGCAGTCACCGTCCAGATGCACGCTTGCATTGCTGCAATCCCAAAACCAAAACAGTGGACTCCTGAAACATGGATCACATGACCATTCATGCAAATCACATGACCATTCATACAAATCACATGACCATTCATGCAATCAGCATTGCAAAATATGGAGTTTGAGCAGGTAAAAATGTTCCACACAAAGAGTGTGTGTATGTGTGTTTGTGTGTGTGTGTGTGTGTTGTTTTCTGTGAGTGTATTTGATTTACCGTATATGGCTGTGTACATGCATGTATGTGGCTGTGTGCATAGATTTATTTTACTGTATACGACTGCTTGGTTCCTTGTGTGTGTGTGTGTGTGTGTGTGTGACATGTGGATTCAAACCTTTAAAGGAAGTCCAATAAGATCATCTCCAGCATCCTGTATCCTTTGATGCTGTGATCTGGCTGACGCCTCCCCTTCTGATCCAGTCCTACAGAGCAGCAGACAGGAAGCAGCAGCGGTGGCTAATGTCCCCCTGTGGACAACGCCAACCTTTGAACTCAATCCCCTCTATTATAGGATCCACACCTATATGCTCAAAACCTCTCTCTCTTCCTCCTTCTCTCCCTCCCTCCCTCCCTCCCTCTCTCTCTCTCCCTCCCTCTCTCTCACACTCACACATACATACAGTACATACACACACACACATACATACGCACACACACACACACACACACTCTTAGACAAACACACACACTGCCCCTCCTCTGAGCACAGTGGATTACAGCTACACACTCAGGGCCCGTCCACACGGAGACGCTTTTTGGGCTAAACGCACCGGTTTTGCTTCGTCTTGGCCGAGCGTCCAAACGAATCCTGTAAACGCACTGCCCGAAACAGCACTTTTTTGAAACCTGGTCCCAGGGTGGAAAAATCTGAAACCGTAGCCCTTGTGAGTTCGTTTGGACGGCGAAACCGCACATCCTGCTTGCGTATCAATGATGTCATCGCCACACCTCAGCTGCCCTGGACTTGACACTTATAGTATTGCCTAACAATACTAGTTTTCATACATGACATTACCTACGATTACACACAGTAGGATAAATATCACAACTGGTGCTGCGCAGCGCCAATCTTATGACTTGGTGGACTGAACACTGTTTTTCCCGGTGTTTTTTTGATGCATTCTAGCTACTGTCAGTGACGCGAGAGAACTAGTCAGAAGTTAGGGAAGTGCGGTGTAAGTTTAAATTAATTTGTGCGTAGTGCCGGTGTCATTCATTTATTTTACATGTCTTACAACATAAATAAATGCATTCATATTCTAGTGAAGTCAGATATGAGCATACAAAGACGCTTAGAACTCATGTTAAGCATATAGTAGATGCGCACAAAATGTGAATGCGCGATTTGATGCAGGCAAAAGTATCGTCTGTTAGTAACGAAGGTATTATAGCAATATTATATAAATGTGGCGACGGAATAGCCGAGAACTTGGGTAGGCCTAGCGTTTAGTAGCCTATGCACTTGCGGTGATAGCCAAAACTAATGTGAATCGCGGACTATCCTACAACCAAGAAAGTAAAGGAGATTATTTGTACCTGCGTTAGCCAAATAAAGGACTGGACTGCACCCTTCACAAACCGTAAAAATGAAGTTTATTAGGTTTACAATTGACTACAGTTGACATTTTCGTCGTAGCCTACTCTGTCTGTTTGTATAGCCTACAGTGCGCAAGCTTTGGTCAATTTCTGTAACAAACAGTGGCAACTATAGGCCTGGGATATGAAGTAACGTGTTGAGTCGTGTTGAGATGGATCCGTTTGGACATAAATATTTTTGATACGGTTCCAGGGAAGACGGGGGAAAAAGATCGGTTTGGTACGTGCCTCAGAGCCTCCAGCACTAGATAAGTCACTAGATATGTCACTAGATAAGTCACTAGATAAGTCACTAGATAAGTGCTGAAGCGTCTGAAGGGACCTCCATCTCTGTCTTCCTGTCACTGTCCAAGCATTTCCTCTTTATGTCTGTCTGTCTCTACCCTCCACCCACTCACTCAGTCTGACACACACACACACACACACACACACACTCTCACACACACACACACACACACACACAGCTTTAGTAAGCAGTTCAAAGGAATCCAAAACAAACACAGAGAGACAAGGTGTGTGTGTGTGTGTGTGTGTGTGTGTGTATGTGTGTGTGTGTGTTCTTTCTGCTTTCAAGCCCGTCTGCCATTAGAGTGTGATGGCAGGCCTCTCATAATCCTCCTCTGTATTTTGGGTTGGTGAGCCCATGAATGCTCATCCTCTGATGTCGGCCCCTCTGAAGACTTGTCTGTGTGTGCATGTGTGCGTGTGTGCGTGTGTGTGTGTGTGTGTGTGTGTGTCTGTGTGATTGGGGTGGTGGTGGTTGAAGCAGCGTACCTGTCAAAAGGTTTGCTCAAAAATCACTGTATTCCTCCATTTCAAAACATCCATGAGTTTTATTCTTTCTCCTGCTCACCTTCTCTCCTCCGGTATCATGCATTAGAGGGTTGTAGAGAAAGGAGAGTTGAAAAGGCTGTCAAGTGGCTTTATTTGTGTGATGTTGTAGTCCAGTATGTTGAGTGTAACATAACATACCATATCCCCAAATAAATATGATATATATCAAAAGTTGTGATCCGTTGCCGTTTTGCCTTTTCCTTTGAAGAAAATGAATGTTTGAAGTCACAGAATGTTTCAGGCTACAATTTGTTATATAATGCAAATCATTCGTTTGAAATGTATACCTCTTCACCAGGAATAGCACCATTATGTCACAGACATATCATTCCATTTTGCTTCTGATCCTGCCTCGGAGAACTGGCACCATGTAGCACAGTATGCTATACCATGCTAGAAAGAAAGAAAGAAAGAAAGAAAGAAAGAAAGAAAGAAAGAAGGAAAGAATTACACTTTATTGATCCCACAAGGAATGTTAGCAATTCTTTCTTTCAGCATTCCTAAAAACATCAGGTCCGGCTCAGACCTGGCTGTGATCTGGCCCTCGTCTGTGTTTGGACTAGCCGTGCTGTAGTCTGTAATGGGGTGTAGCTTTGCATAGTTGTGCTGCGGACTGGGATTGACTTCACAGGGGCAGAGAGCTGTGTTCAGACCAGTCAGGAGTTACCCAAGAGTCTTGTGGCAAGAGGAGCGTGTTTGCCTAAGTGGCGTTAGAAAACCACAGCTCTCTGGCACTTTCTCAGTCTTCTCTACTTCTTTCTACAACCCTCTCTCTCTCTCCCACATTTTCTTTATTTCTCTCTATCACTTTCTCACCATTGCTCTCTTTCTGTAATTCCATCTCTCTTATTCTCTCTCTCCCTCTGTCTCTCTAGATCTCTTTCCCCCTCTCTCTATCTCTCTTTCTGTCTCTCTATCTCTCTCTTTCCCTCTCTCTCTCTACCTCTCTCTGTAGAAAAAAACAGCTCTCCAAGGGCCACTTAACCTTTCATTCAGAAAATAAATGTTAAAAAAAAAATCTACTTTAAAGTTTTGAATCAACTTAATGTAGCCTATACATAAAGCTTCTTAAGACAGGTTATAGTAAATTCATATATCTTCACAATAATCAAGGCCTTAAAAGGACAGTTTGACCACAAATGGAAAAACCGCACCATTAACTATTCAGCATGAGGTAGACATTCAATTATAAAAAAACAGGTTTGCCTAGCAATGCAACTTGAGTTATGAAACAGACAGTGAAAACTGACTGCTTTTGTAGCCTACAGACAAAATGACTATAGATACTTTTGTCTTCCTCCCTTTATGTTCGATAGAGAGAGAGAGAGAGAGAGAGAGAGAAAGAGAATGCAGAATACCATTAACACAAAGATTTTGTTCAGTTTGCCTTTAGACACACACACAACCATATTTTAGATGTTCACAAACTCACTGATGTGGATGAAAATATTCACTCAATCCAGAACTGCTGAGAGAGTTCTGCTTCTAGAACACACTGGACAACTTGCTGACATCATCTAAGCGTTCTCTAGGCTGACAGATGGATTTTTAAGCAAGCAAGACACGCAAAAAAAAAAAAAAGACTTTTCAACAAGCATTCGATCGGTATGGGTCTTAACCTGAACACAGCAAGCCTGTCAGGAAATCTGTGCAGTAGTAATTAATGCCCTGCGTTAGTGTGGGGTTATTAGCCCAGTGTGATTGACACAACCTGTGATTACTGCCTGTGTGTGCTAGCTCCTAAAGCTGCCCCTGAGTCAATAAGGAGCAACCCTGGATGCTAGGGGGGGCAAAGGCAAGGCCAAGCAAGGCAACACTTTGGGTAAATGAGCAGTTTAGAAGGGTCTTTTTTATTTGGTTGAGATCTTGTAAGGTTTTAGAGACTTAGTTTGATATTTCAACTACAAGAACAGTGATGTGTTTAAAAACCTTTGCAAGAATCACTCTTATAAATGTTGTTGTTATTCATGTTGATTCAATGGAGTTGATCAGGCTTACAGGCCTACTTGAAAGGTAAGCCCTTAGCCTTGATGTTGCAAACATGATCTGTGAAATAATGTCCTAGTTGTAGGCCTATGTTGCTGTCATCGGCATCAGCAAATTAAAATCTTATCTGGCAAATGTTGTTATTGTTTGCCATTGTCAACCTTGGGATGTAGCATACCATGAACCATTCACTTGGGAGAGAAGGTTGGGGTCCAACATTTCCAAGTTGATTTTAATGTAGGCTATTTTTCAAACAAATGCAATATTCTGCATCAAAGAGAAAATACCTTATCATGATACACGCAGCAACGCTTGATCTCAGCTCTCTCTGCACTTCTCCGAGGTCCACCCTCAACAGCTCCGGGCCTAGTGCCCTCATCACTGAGATGAATTCTCCTTCGGCAGTTGT
>NC_055965.1:20121958-20134458 GCF_018492685.1 Alosa sapidissima | reverse complement strand
ACACACACACACACACACACACACACATATATATGTTTTTACTATAGCGGTGAGGTATCTGGTAGGTTCCTAGTGTAATACCAGAGAGTCTATCCCAGGGGATGCCCTGCACAAAGTGAGTCCTTCTGGACACGAGCATCATCAAAAGGCCTAAATAATAATAATAATAATAATAATAATAATAATAATAATCATCATCATCATCATCGTCATTATAATAATGATGATGAAATTAATAATACTGACGTACTCCAGCGGAGCACATGGCCTCAAGCAGGCTTTAAGAGAATTCCTAAATGTGACATTTTAGGGAGTTCTGTATCTCACAAGCAGGGACTGGGATGAGGATAAGACCCTATCTGAGCATTCTAGAGGTGTCGTGGACCTAAATCAATGAAACACCCATGCTTGCGAAATGCTCTTGAAGGCTGTTCGGTTGGTGATGTGTTTTGACACATGTTTGATTTGTTAGTGATTTTGTTTTTGATGGTAAATAGGCTTGGCTGTTGATTGACCACTGTGTGAAATCCTCTACCTACTGTATAGCACTAGGAGTGGAACATCTCTCCTGTGTATATTTGAAATATCAAACCAGGAAACTGTTTTGAAGGTCAGATCATACCAAGTCGCATCATAGTAGGGTTAATATTATTCACATTTAGTTATTGTTACTGTGATTGTTAGTAGTCTAGTGCTTGTTGTATGAGTTGAGTAGAATAACGAGCATGTGGTTTAGTGACAACCTGGGTAACTTCACTCAGAGTAAATGGTAACGTCCTAAGAAAAGAACTCTGAGACGTTATTTGCCAAACAAATGGCATCCATGGTCTGTTCTGTAGTGACATGCGTAAACATACACACACAGACAGACATAGAGACACACACACACACACACACAGACACACACACACATAGACAGACACACACACACAGACAAACACACACACACACACACACACACGTTTTTGTTGTGATGTGCTGCCAGGCGCTCTCCTACTACAACATTAGCTAGGGTACCTGACCTGACAAAGGTATGACAGCATGACATCACTCCCACTCCCACACAAGAGGGAACACGATGGACAGACAGAGAGAGAGAGAGAGAGAGAGAGAGAGAGAGAGAGAAGAGCAATAGCGGGAGGAACAAAAGTCAATGTGAGAAGAGAGGAGGGAAAGAGACTCAAAGGAACTGTATGATGATGAGATGGTAACTTTAAATGTGTGTGTGTGTGTGTGTGTGTGTGTGTGTGTGTGTGTGTGTGTGTGTGTGTGAGAGAGAGAGAGAGAGAGCAAAAGAGAAAGAGAGGGAGGAAAATAAAGAAAATGTGTGAGTGACAGAGAAAGAGAAAACATGTGACAGAGAGAAAAAGAAAAAAGAGACAGAGCAAGAGAGAGAGAACCATTAATGATTGATGAAATATGTCGTTGCCACCTATTTGCATAAGTATGTGGTAATTTGTAGTGAGCATGAATAGGATTAAACTGTCTATAACTTCCTCTATCATCTTTGACTAAACAAATAAACACACAAACAGGCCTGCACACACATAAAGAGAGAGAGAGAGAGAGAGAGAGAGAGAGAGAGAGAGAAAGAGAGCTTCCTTCAGAAACATGAGATAAGGGAAGTAGAGGTGAAGAGGTTCTACCCAAAGCTGATGCAAGGCCGACGTGGCGCTCCGATTAAATAAACATCCACCTGTTTTTTTTTTTCTTTCTCTTTTTTTTCCCCTTGAAACCAAACCACGTCTGGGCTACATGTTATTTGTGAATGTCTTTGTTAGGTTACTTCTCGGTACGTGGTATCACTGTGGCGTACACTTTGCTGTCAAATGATGAGAAGGAAACTCTTTTTCGCCTATTTACGACACTAGGCGACTTGTTAATTTGTTATTGCGAACAATCAAATTACACAAAGACATTTTAAAAAGCGAATCATGTCAACCTGCAGAGACATTGTAGTGATACAGAACAGCGCTTGCTAGTGGGCTTAGGAGACATTAAATATTTTGATGTAATTATATATTATGGGCGGCTGCGCTATGAATAAAGACTACAGCGCTACCGCCACGGCACCTCGCCCACACCGGAGGTTGTCTTTTGTTAGCAACTACACAGAAAGCTCTTTAAAACGTTTTGCCCTGCTAGTTTGTGTTTTTCTTTCGACTAAATAAGTCTAGTCGACAAAGCATGTGCAACGTTAGATGTTTGAGCCGACAGAGAAATTAGAGATGCAATAGGCTATAATATCAGTCAGTAGGTCAAAACGGTTCACTTTGAAACGGTAGTTTTGTCATCTTTGGTCATGGTTATTTAACAAATCACGCAATATTGTACAGTAGCATAGACACGAAATATGTCTTTGGTTTGGTTATTGTTTGTTTAAAATCAACTCACCGGGTTGGTCGTCATTGTGCCATTGTCCCTCGCTGACGAGTAATTCACATAAATCGAAAACGTGTATTGGGAGGAAGAAAATATTAAAATAATCGTCGGGAAACGCCCCCTTTCCCTTCCTCGTCTCTCTCTCTCTTTCCCTTTCTCCCTCTATCACTCTATCGACCACTCCTCCGCTTATACAAAACAGCAGAGGGAAAATAAAGAAAACGATAGACAAATACCTCAAACGAGTAGAGCCTCTGCTTCATGAAGGCTATCCTCCCTCTCCCTGTCATCCGTCCATCTCCCTGTCAACCATTCAGAACACGTCCACTTCGCTCTCACTCCACCTCGGCGTGGCGCGGCTTATGAGCCCCTTTATTGAGACGCGTAAACAAGGAAGAGACCAGGCAGGGCGCGGTAGGGTATGTGATGCGTGTCTCGCTTCGACTGAGCCGGTAGTGGGAGAGGGGGACAGGCGAAACCAAGATGCATTTACTCCAGAGAGAGAGGAGAAAGAGAGAGAGAGAGAGAGATGAGAAATCGATAAGTGAGAGAAAGGCTCATGCTCTCTCATGAATATCTGCTCATGCTGATGAATATCTGCTCATGCTCTCTTTACGCGCCCCTTATTGTCTCACGAGGACACGACTAGCCCGCGCCTCAGTCAATCTATTCCCTGATTTTTAAAGGTCTTTGACAAGGCTTGCATGGCTGTTCGTGGGTCGAGTAAGAGTTATTCAGTCCTTGCGCTTAATTGAAGGAGGGAGGGGGTGGGGGTCCGCCTACACCAGAAGCTAATTACATCGGCGCGGAGTTGCTAGGAGACATCTCCAATTGCGTAAGATGCCCTGAGCTCGACCCTTGTACACATTTAAGGAAACTTTTTGCCCTTGTCATGTATGAGTCTGAGTACATATATTTCATTTTCGTGGACGAGAAGAGAGATCCACATTCAAGGTACAATGTCACACCTGTAGGCGCGAAGGTGAACATGAAGATTAATCTAACTCAGCGACATTTTCTTCCTCATTAGAAACGCCTTGATTAATGTCTCGTTTTATCACCTTTTCTCTCATCCGTTCTGAGTCTGTTAACGACCCCCTCTGACACATTTGAATTAATGTAGATTTTAATTTCTTTCTCTGCTCCTTTCTCTTGTCCTCGTTATTCTTTAATCAATTCCTCTCACTCTCTCTCTCTGTCTCAATTCCTTTCTTTTAATTACTGTTGACCTTCACAACGCCCTCACAACAGATATATTTATAAAAAGGTTATGATAATGTAATACACATTTTCTATTGATTGCATGTATGTAATTGTAAGAAGCATATATGCAATTCAGATAAATTATATGAGCTTATTTCATAAGCGAGGGACTGAGCATGACTCTGGAAAAACTGGTGTGAGTAAGCTACAGTCCATTATTGTTTTCTTTCTTCTAATTTTTTGTTGTTTACATTGTGCTTCTCACCTCTACTCTCTGCCCTATGTAAAATACTGATAAGTGTGTGTGTGTGTTTGTTTGTGTGTGTGTGTGTGTATGTGTGTGTGTGTGTGTGTGTCTTGGATTTACGAATCCGCATTGACATGGATTGACACATTGACAATGTCTCTTGGATGTTAGTGAGTGGTCTGTACTTTCCTCTCACATGATTGTGTGTGTGTGTGTGTGTGTGTGTGTGTGTGGTTGTGTGTGTATGTATGTGTGTGTGTCTGTCTGTCTGCCTGTATGTAGCTTATGTGTGTGTCGTGTGTGTATGTATGTGTGTGTGTGTGTTTCTGTCTTGTCTGTCTGTCTGTAGGTATGTGTGTGTGCGTGTCTGTCTGTCTGTACATACGTATATCTGTGTGTGTGTGTGTGTGTGTGTGTGTGTGTGTGTGTGTGTGTGTTTAGGGAGGGTAGTGGGGTAAGATGATGTCCTGCTGGGAGGAACAGCCTCCGTGTCTAATCCAATCCTCCAGGGACGCTCGGCCAAAGCCCCGCTACAAGGACAGCCTGAATGGGATCACAAGCTCTTAGCTCACACACGGTCTCTCCATCTCCATCTCCCATCTCTCTCTCTACCTCTACCTCTCTCATTCTCTCCCCCTCTCTCTCTCTCTCTCTGTCTCTCTCTCTTTCTCTCTCTTCCTATTTTCTATCTTTCTGTCTACTGCTGTATTTTGTCTTCATTTTATTCAGAAAGATTTGTTGGAATGACATTAGTATATACTGTAGTTTATTCCTTTACTCTCTCTCATCCCTTCTTTCTCTCTCTCTCCCTCCCTATATCCATCTCTCAATCTCTCCTTTTCACTCACTATCTCTCCTCTCTCTCTCTTTTTCTCTCCCTCTGTCCATCTCCCTGTCTCTCCTTTCCGCTCTCTCTCCCTCCCTCTAGCCATCTCTCCTCTCTCTCCCTCTATCCATCTCTCTGTCTCTCCTCTCTCTCTCTCTTCCTCCCTCTAGCCATCTCTCCTCCCTCTCTCTCCCTTTATCCATCTCTCTGTCTCTCCTCTCTCTCTCTCCCTCCCTCTAGCCATCTCTCCTCCCTCTCTCTCCTTCTATCCATCTCTCTGTCTCTCCTTTGCTCTCTCTCCATCCCTCTGGACTCTCTTTAATCCAGCGCTCATCTGTCTGTGAAGCTCCAAGCTGGCGGTCCGAGCCAACCCACTGCCCTGCTGTTCGCCTCCTGCACTCACAGCAGGACTATAGTGTCACCACCTATGGACACGCTGAGGAAGGATGTTCAATGTTCATGACAACAAACATGAATGAATGAACTGAGTGAGTGAGTGAACTGAGTGAATGAATGAATGAGAGTGAATGAATGAATGAACTGAGTGAGTGAGTGAGTGAGTGAACGAGCGAGCGAGTGAGTGAGTGAGTGAGTGAGTGAATGAATGAATGAATGAATGAATGAATGAATGAATGGGTGAGTGAGAGTGAGTGAGTGAGTGAGTGAGTGGATGGGTGAGTGAGTGAACTGAGTGAGTGAATGAGTGAGAATGAATGAATGAACTGAGTGAGTGAGTGAACTGAGTGAGTGAATGAGTGAGAGTGAATGAATGAATGAACTGAGTGAGTGAGTGAGTGAGTGAGTGAATGAGTGAGTGAGTGAGTGAGTGAATGAATAAATGAGTGAATGAATGGATGGATGGGTGAGTGAGTGAATAAATGAATCAATCAATCAATCAACCAATCAATCAATCTATGGTGTTTTGCTGAAGTGCTACAAGATGCACTTCCAAAGAATGTGGGCAATGGGCAGAGAAATCAGGGCTGTAGACCTAAGAGCAGACTGACCTATGGCCATGCACAGGACTTTGGACTGTTGGCATCATCAGAGGTTCTGAAATGAGAACAAGTGTTTAAACTCAAACAATTCCCAGTTGATGAAGAGCTTTGAGCTCAATATGATCTCAGGGCCCGAATGGAGCTTAGTCACTATTGTCTGCAAAAGCACAGACTCAATTAGTCTGTAATGTCTTCATCTCTGGACATCCTCTGTTTTTTTTGTGGTGTGTTTAGTTTCTGATGTAATGATGTATTGTGTGTGTGTGTGTGTGTGTGTGTGTGTGTGTGTGTGTGTATGTGTGACAGAAAGAAGGAAAGAACAGAGAGAGAGAGAGAGAGAGAGAGAGAGAGAGAGAGAGAGAGAGAGAGCGAGAGAGACCGGAAGAAAATCAGACCAAATCGTTTTGGATGAGAGGTGGTCAGTCAAAGCAAAGTCCTTCAAACTAACAACAACAACAACAACAACAACAAGAGCAGTAAGTCCCACACACACACACACACACACACACACACCACCACTCCCACCTACCAGTCCATGCATACACAGAGTGCTCTCCATTTCACTACAGACTGCACTGTCTGACAGAGTGAATACATTGCACTACAAACCTTATTATTAATGGCTGGTGCAATCATTTCCGTCCACTTTACCCCGACCTTATGACTTGATCACAAACCTTCCCTTCATTTTTAATTTTCTAAACTTAGCTAACGATAGTGATGTGATCTGTGTGTGTGTGTGTGTGTGTGTGTGTATCTGTGTGTGCATGCATGTCTGTGTGTGTGTGTGTATCTCTGTGTATGTCTGTGTGTGTGTATGTCTGTTGTATGTGTGTGTGTGTATGTCTGTCTCTGTGTGTGTGTGTGTGTGTATCTGTGTGTGCATGAATGTGTGTGTGTGTGTGTGTGTGTGTGTCTATGTGTATGTCTGTGTGTGTGTATGTCTGTCTGTGTGTGTGTGTGTGTGTGTATGTATTTCCCGACATTCCCTACCTTCTTCCATTCCATGTTTTCCCGCTCCAGTCCAGAATCAGATGCTGTCTGTGCTTCGTTCTCTCTCATTTCATTCCTTTAAATCCTGTCGTCCAGATTGATATGACTCTAAGTTCATCATGTGTTTACACCAGTGTCTGCACTAATAAACAGAAAATAATAAACAGAAAAAAGACATCAGTGACCCACTCAGCCACCCTGGTGCCCTCCTTTCTCTTTCTGTTCACATCAGATGCCATTGATCATACAGCAGTTAGGTACGGAGCAATTGTGTCAATTGTGTGTGTTTTCTACAGCCTCTTACACTTCTATGTATATTTTACGGCATTTATCTGTGTACTACTCTATGTGACTGTGTGCAAATTGCCCCTTAGGGATGAATTAAGTGTTTTTTGAATTGAAACTAATTTCTGACCGGATAAGATGAGTAAGGGACATCCTGGCATAACCCTCTTGGACTCACAGCTAGCAATCACTCCATGTTTCATCAGTGACTTGGACAACGGCAGCATCGGTCATCCAGCCCTGTGCCTAAAGCTGAATCGCTGCCATCATGAAGACATACACACACATAGACACACATATAGAAAGCTGTGTGACTATGGTGTGCATACACACAAACACACTACACTAAAAGCATGCACTCTCATATTCACTGAGATCCGTATTTTTATTCATTTTATTTGTTAGGGACTATGTACAATTTTTAACATAAATGTTGCCATTTTGATGCATTGTACCAGAGTAAGTCTTAGGCTAATTTACATCTGCACACATCACACACACACACACATACACACACACACGAGGTATACAAAATCAGATCTGTGTGACAGGCATATGTGTGACAGGCATGCATGCATACACATAACACACATGTACAAAACACACACACACACACACATTTATAAATGCACTACAACATACAGACTGTAAACATTCAGATGTCACAAAGAGGAAAATGTAAGGATACAGGAGTACACAGATGTAGGCCTGAGTACACATAAAGAGAAGGATGGTAGAGAGAAGGAAAGAAGGATGGAACGTGAGAGAGATGGAGAGAGTAAGAGAGGGGGTGTTGGAGAGATGGAGAGAGTAAGAGAGGGGTGGTGGAGAGATGGAGAGAGATGGAGAGAGTAAGAGAGGGGTAGAGGAGAGATGGAGAGAGTAAGAGAGGGGTAGTGGAGAGATGGAGAGAGTAAGAGAGGGGTGGTGGAGAGATGTGTTAATACCTCCTTAATTGTGCAGGGATGACCACTCACCCCTCCCAGCAGCTAGAGTCCAGCTGAGACATGTTGACATAAGTGTGTGTGTGTGTATGGTGTGTGTGTGTCTGTGTGTGTGTGTGTGTGTGTGTGTGTGTGTGTGTGTGTGTGTGTGTGTGAGCGTGTTTCAATTGTATTCATTGATATGTAAATAAATTTTAACTTTCGAATTGAAAAAATAGAATGAAATTATTATTAGAAATCTATTGAGCATTATATACCCCCCCAGGACTAAACATGAAACAAGCAGAGGGGAAGTTCCAGTGATTCCTTAATGAGTTTGAGCAACCTGCTCACATCCATCCCAGAACACATACAAATAAAGAACAATAATAATATGGCAACATATTGATGCAAACACACTTTGAACACATACAGCCCTCACAGATAAAAAACTGATTTCATTTTTTTTGTTGCACATTGCCCATATATATATATATATATATTGTCCCAATCTCATCTCTCGCTCCACGCTAGAGCAGATTGATTATTTTTATTATTATTATTATTATTTTTATTTTTTTCAGGAACAAAGACAGACTGTTACAGTAAGGTTACCAACTAATCCAAATAGAAATGTAAAATTTTAACTGACACAGCGTGATGTATTCTGAGCACTTCTGCACAATTAACAGGGAGATGCCATGGACTAACGTGCACATCCTCTCTCATTAACAGCACACTCTCCCATCCGCTTACATTTATGTCTTTGTTCTGTGCCATTTTAGCCTAATGTATTACTCTCTCCTTATTGCACGGCTCTTCAGAGTGCTGCAGAAAGTTCCATTCACATGAATGGGCCTTCCCAACGTTCGGGCCTATGTTAAATCTATATAAATCACCGGCAAAGTATATAATCACCGCTGTCAATGGCAACGAAGACACGAAACGGTAGCAAAATCATTTTTAAAGATTCATTGTGTTAGGTTTCTTTTCTCGTTTTGGCAAGTAGCCGTGTAATAAGCGGGATAATGTATTGTCCGCCGGTAATTATCAGAAAATAAGTCCCTTCAGGTCGAAGCAAAACCCCTCCGCTGCGCGTCGTGGTTCTGTTCTCCCTGTCGGGACTTATTTTCTGATAATTACCAGCGGACAATACATTATCCCTTACTTCTCTCTCTCTTAGTCTCACTATGTATGTGTGTGTGTACATATGTAGGTGTGTGTGTGTGTGTGTGTGTGTGTGTGTGTGTGTGTGTGTGTCTATGTGTGTGTCTATGTGTGTGTGTACTGTCTATGTGTGTGTGTGTGTGTGTGTCTATGTGTGTGTGTGTGCATGTGTGTCTGTGTGTGTGTGTGTGTGTGTGTGTGTGTGTGTGTGTGTGTGTGTGTAACTCTCACTCTCTGTCTGCACCTGTCTACAGCAGCACTGGAAGAAAAAAAGATCTCAAGAGCAGCGGCAGAAGGAGCTATATAATGATGTAAATAAAGAGGGAGGAGGGAAGTGTGGAGAGAGAGAGAGAGAGTGAAGTGGGGTAAGTAGAGGGGAGGGGGGGCAGGTGCATCACTAATGGCTTTTTAAAAAGGTTACAGTGCCTCCCCCCAACCCCCTCCTCCACACACACACACACACACACACACACACACACACACACACACACAGCATATGCACACACACACACACAGCATACACAGACGCACACGCATACAGTACACACACACACACAGACACACAGAAACACACACACACACACCCTCCAGCCCTCCTGCCTCTTCAGCACCAACACCAACTCCCTCTCACCCACACACACACACACACACACACACACCCCTGTGTGAAGCGTGGGGCTTCTGGCTGTGCTGGAAATGCAATTTCCGTCATAGATAATGCCGCTGCTGCTGTGAGCCTAGTCAAGAGGCTGTCGTGGGGGCAACGGGTTCGTCCTACGTCTGTCTGTGTGCGTGTGCGCCGTGCACCTGTGTGTGTGTGTTTATGTGTGTGTTTGTGTGTGTGTGTGGGTGTGTGTGTACAGTATGTGTGTGTGGCTGTGTGTGTGGCTGTGTGTGTGTGTGTATGTGTGTGTGTGTGTGTGAGTGTGCGCGCGTGTGCTCAAGAACCAAATAGGGAGGAGAAAGACAGCAAGAGAGACGCCATATATATGAGTGAGTGCTTGTGAGTATGTTCTATAAAATGATGAAGTGGGCAGCAGAGGTCAAACTGATGACCTTTGTTAATATTTTGTTTCTTGTTTATTACAGTTTTTCTCAGTCGCTTTGGTGATTTCTCACATCACTATTAACATTTGCACAGCATTTGCATTTCTCAAAACAATTAGTGCAAACTGTGAAACCTAGTGGATGACCTGCAAAAGCACGTCACTTGCTCAAAATAGTCCATTCCTCTAAAGTAGGTATTCATGTCAATGAAACTGTCAGTGTCATCAAAGTGAGAAGTCTTGACACCATTGTTTATGAACATTGTTTATTCTCTCAAGTGTTTTCCAATGCAAAAAAAAGGTCAGAACTCGGTGACACTACCTGAACATACTCAAGACAGCACTATATACTTGTACAGCCATTTGAAAACTACAGTAAAGTTACAAATTGCTGTATTTAGGGGAGTAAGTGAGTACAAGACACTGAATAAGTACATCACACGTACAGACATCACACACAACATGCACTTACAGCAGATAAAGTAATATAAGAATATTGATATTAAAAAAACATACACCACTGAACAATAAAGACAGTAGAAGATAAAAAAATACGAAAATACGAAAATACTAAATATACTAAATAAAACTACTGTAAATCAAATATCCACATAGTGTGCTTAAGGATGATTACAGTTTTTCTCAGTCGCTTTGGTGCTTTTTGCAGATCAGAATGAAAATTCTCATAACTATTAGTTCAACCTCCACAACATTTAGTCATTTGTGCACATCATAGTAGCAAATTCTCCTTCCTCTGAACAAATTGCAAATACTTTTGGACATGTATCAGTTGCTTTCATACAATTCTCTGCTGTTTTTTAACATTATCATTTGCTTGTATCATGTCAGTCAAAATTAACTATACTTATAGATACTGAATAGTCGTTCCCTATAAAACGAATAATCTTCATTTCATTGCTTGAGTCATTACATACAAAATTGTTGAACTAGTTATCAAATTCTGTCACAATGCTGTGGAATTGCAAAGAGCATACAGTAAAAATGTACGTATTCAGTGTCTTGTACTCACTTACTCCCCTAACTACAGCAATGTGTAACTTTGTAGTTTTCAAATGGCTGTACAAGTACTGTATAGTGCTGTCTTGAGCATGTTCAGGTAGTGTAACTGAGTTCTGACCTTTTTGTTGCATTGGAAAACACTGAGAGAACTGTCATAATGAAAACATGACAAAGCCATTTGACTATCTTGTTCATAAACGATGGTGTCAAGACTTCTCATTTTGATGACACTGACAGTTTCATTGACATGAATACGTGCTTTTGAGGAATGGACTATCCATTTTGAGCAAGTGACGTGCTTTTGCAGGTCATCCACTAGGTTTTGCAGTTTGCACTAATTGTTTTGAGAATTGCACTAACTGCTGTGCAAATGTTAATAGTGATGTGAGAATAGCACCAAAGCGACTGAGAAAAACTGTAAGCATGAGGTGCTTGCAGTGACAGGGCAGGGACTGAGCCTGTGATTCTGTGGTAATACTGTACATGAGACTTAGAAATAGAAATACATTGAAGTTTAAATAACCAACATAATACATGAGACTTAGAAATGGAAATACATTTTTTTAAAAAAAAAACATTGCACAGGCTGGCTGTAGAGATGACAGTTCATGGAGATGAAATAAAGCATACTAGCTAATAACCATTCTTTATTATGCCAAGGAGGTCATTTCAGTGCAATTCATCTGTCTGTCTGTCTGAGTGTCTGTCTGTTTATTTATTTATTTGTTTGTTTGTTTATTTGTATCCTTTGTTTGACTCATGGGACGGCTTGAATAATTCTCATTTCAATTTGACTAATATTGCCAGATCCAGCCTTTGCCCTTGGCCGAGATCCGTGCTCTCTGACTGCCCTTGTAGTTTATTTAGGATTCAGTGTATGGCCCATGGGCTCCTGAGGGAAGATGCGCCAGTTACAGTAACCAAAACCCATCCCCTAACATTAACCTTACCCATAACCTTAATCTTAACCTTAATCATTCACTATAGTTAACACATTATTTCTTTATCATCTGAGCTTCTGCACATCATGGCCTATAGGGAGGACATCCAAAATAACATGTGACCCAGATTCGTTTCCAATTGGACTGTTGGCTGACGACGCTAGGACACTCTCCTTGGACGTGACACACACTAGATTGCCCCTCACAAATCACTCTCTGCACAAAGCGAATTTGCCTTGTTTTGTTCCAGTGGTGAATCATTGCTAAGTGCATCTTTGACAAGGGTCCAACAAATTAGGCAAAATATCTTCCAGCCTGGTTACACTCACCGTGATTTCAGGATATGACCTACAATGCTGCCAGCTTAGCTCACATCAACTCTTGATCATCATTGACATGCTATTGCTAAGAGGGCGGTATGTGTGTGTGTGTGTGTGTATGTGTGCGTGTGTGTTTCCAACACAACTGA